>NC_056733.1:317931648-318021648 GCF_019279795.1 Protopterus annectens
CATTTGTCACAGCTGTATCAGGCATTTGCCAGGGGGACATCCCATATGGCTATCTGGTGGGGAATGCTGGCTATGCACTGGAGCCATGGATAATGTCATCAGAAATGCACACACAACCACCCAATAATGCTATAATGAGGCACACACACAAACCATGATCATTACAGACCGTGTGTTTGGGATGCTCAAGTCACGGTTCTCCTGCCTTGACATATCTGGCGGAGCCTTGCAGTACTCTTCAGCCACATGTACACAAATGTTCATAGTACATGCCATGCTAGACAATATGATCCTGTGGAAACAGCTGCAGCAGGAACAGCATGGGAAAGGTCACACAGCACCCCACCATTGCCAAGGTCCCCACAGGCAATGAGGGACTCGGAGGAGGAACCCCCTGAGCCAGCTCCTGTAGGCAGGCGGAGGCGTGCCCTGATGCCCTGGCCTTGGCAAAGAGGCAACGCATAGCACACACACTGATACTGTAAGGACCCAGGGACTGACACCTCTGTCTGACTCACACACACACAGTAAAATGGATGCCACACACATCACACTACCTGTAACTTACCATGTATAGGCAGTGTACTGCATGCATCCCACAGAGGCAGCTCTCAAGCATTGTTCTCACAGCTGCCACAGGCACAAGGTAAGTAAATCTTCTTAGCAATAAATGAATGGAGTAGTATGTTATGGTAGCATATCTATGGTATCACTGCATGCATACAAGGGAATGGGATGGCCTACAGGGATAGCAGCAGACAATTGATAGCTATGTGGGACACCAGGAAATGTTTGCCCAATACTGGCTTCCCCACACTATGCAGTAGTACCCAAGGTGACAAATCCCACTGCAGTATATGTGGGGGGGGGGGGCAACTAATTGTGGGGTCATAGGTCACATGCATGGATGTCAATGTGGGGGTCCTATACTTACCCCTCAGCCTCACTAAGCAAGTCAGCCAAAGAAAACCATAAAGAAATGTCTGGTAAAGGCACACAAATGGGGACAATGAGGAAATATGTCCATACAGACCTACACAGTGGTATCACAGCCAGGTCTTGCAGTTGCAGTAAGGCTCTGAAAGGTGAGAGGTCTGAAACCCAAATGTCTCCCATTACAATCTAAACTCTGGTCTTTAGCAACATGCCTGTAGTTTCATAGACAAGCACAATACTATGCTAAATGAGACCAAAATGTAAAGGGAACATCAGCACAGTCTGTGCAAATGTGGACAGCTGACAGGTGTGCCCACCCCCCCACACACACCCATGATCCCATGGAACTGCAATAACAGCAATGTTTGTAGGGTATAAGTAGCAGAGCAGACATTCCCAGGGCGGTCACAATCAACTTGATAACTTGTTGCATGTCCACAATATGTATGGATCATTGAGCTATGTATATGTGTGGTCAGTACTGTCAGTATGTGGCCTGCACTTACCCCTGGCTGTTGTGTATTAGTGGCCTAGGTATGGTACTGTGGTTGACAGGGTCCATGTTCCAAGAAAAACAGCGCCAATTATTCTGCACGTCAAACACAGCTACAGTAGGAGTTGTACACACTGTCCAGATATAATATCTGTTACTGAAGGAAAACTGGACTGGCCAGAGAGGGGGTCCCATATATGGACAGTACACAGCTCAGAGTAACTTACACAGTGCCAAGCATACCCCTCAAACTGTACAGCCATTTTGCAGAATGTCAAGAGGTTTGCATCATATGTATGGTCTCTTTATCAGGAAAATTAGTTTCCTGGCAAATCACAAAGGACTAAAGTCAGAAAACAATGACAGATTGTGGTTTCAGACTTCATACCCTTTAAGAAAATGCATGATAGTGCAAAACCTGTTATTGTATCACCTTACTAGGTGTGTAAGGCCAATAGTTAACAATGGTCCCTATATGTAGGTTTTAGTCCACAAATTACTTATGGCTTTATCCAGATGTCTGGCTCCAAAAAGTCAGGAGGTACGGTGCCTAGTAGGACAGCAGGTACCTGAAGGTCAGTGTACTGCCAGGTTATGAAAGGCTAACACCTTTCTGTGTCAGCACATGTCACTGGCCAAAAGCCATACACCTGGAATGACAGAGGTTGTCACAGAAGGAGCACAAGTATGCCTTGTATAGCTGTCTTGCTTGTCCTAGCATTGCATTTGCCTGCCAACTATTTGCAAAAACAAGAAAGGGTCATGTCAAAATAGTAATGGCAGACAGTGGGAAAGCAGATGTCATACCCATAATAGAAAGCCAGCAATTACCATACCGGTCTCCCAACTGTCTATGTTTGGCAGAACATTATGAACACCTTGTCCCCATGTCTGGGCCTTTATCTGACTGTCATATATGGGCCTGTCCAGATGTCAGTCTGTGATGGTTTGGCTGCTAGGCCCACATGTAGCCTCCTTATACCATATAGCAGCACAAACTGTTTAAGGACCACAGCAAATGTAGTGGTGCAATTATGAACAACCTGCTAAATAGGTACACTCAGAAGTGTTAAGTCCATAACCTTGTGTGTGATGTTACAGAATTTCCACTGCTCACATCAGAATTACAAATACATAACAGCAGCCACTGTGGCCAAAGCCTGTGACTGACTGTGGATAGTCAGGCACACTGATGTTCCACTCACCAGGCTAAACAAGGAGAAAGTTACTGTCAGCTGCCTGTCGGGTGCCAGGATCCGCCACATGACGCATGCAATCAAGTCACTCCACAACAAGAACAAATATGACTCTGTCATTGTCCATGTTGGTGTGAATGACCTGAGACGTACCTCCTTGGACTACATGAAAAGGGACATGGAGGAGCTGTCTGATCTTGTAGCCCAAGCAGGTATGACCCTAGCCCTGAGTAGCATCCTGCCATCACCCAGAATGATACCACAGTACAAGGACAAAATGATTGACTTCAACAATTGGCTAAGCTTCTGGTGTCATTCTAAGGGGATCCAGTATCTGTCTGCCTGGGATGACATGATCGACAAGCCAGGATGGTTTGCCAGAGATGGCCTGCACCTGTCACCCCTGGGATTCTGGATACTGGCTAAAGCTCTAGCCACCCCTATAGTGCCTTTTTTAGGCAAGGTTCAAATGACAAATTCACCACCCTAACAGGTACAAGCAAGAATAATCTGAGGGCATTGCTACTCAATGCTAGAAGTCTAAACCTCAAAATGCACTCCCTCGAGGCACTCCTTAAAATGGAGAACATCGACATCTGTGCAGTGACAGAGACCTGGTTCAAGGCTCCAGAGAGTACCCCTGCATTACCAGGCTATAATTCATACCACACCTTTCGGCCACCTAACCTGGACCGAAACACTAAAGGCGGAGGCGTGTCCATATTAATTAAGGATATCCACACCTCCAGGCTAGTTGCTCAGCATAATGCATCCGAGATTATCCAAGTGCAACTAACTCTGGGCAAGACTGCAATCCAAATTGTAGCTTGCTACAGATCCCCCACCATGTCCCTGGATTCCCACTCCTCATTTCTTAATACACTGGAAAATATTAGGGTACAACCTAACACCCTAATAATGGGTTATTTCAACTACCCTACCATTAACTGGGAAAACTGCTCATGTACCAACTCTTGTGTTCAACGTTTTCTGAAATTCATAAATTCCAATGCCATGGATCAACTCATCCACACCCCCACCAGGGGCAGCAATATCCTAGACCTGGTTATTACCAACATGGGCAACCAGTGCTCCACACCAGAGGTCAATTCCTCATTAGTCAGATCCAACCATAAGCTAATAACCCTAGACATCCAAATCCCACCCCACCCTCCATTAGGGAAACCACAGTAAAAAATTTCTCCAAGGCCAACTTCACGGTTCTTAAGACAGAAGTGGCAAACTTCATGACACCCATGCTGACGGAAAATAGAGGTATGACTGCTGAATCCTACACAAATGCACTTTATAAGCACTTACATGAGAGCATGGATGGTGCAATCCCTAACAGAACCAAGATGCTATCCTCCAAAAAAAGGAAGCCAATCTGGTGGTCCCCTGCCATAAACAAACTCTGCAACAGAAGAAAGAAACTGTTGCAAAAAAAAGTAAAATCCCATGATTGGAGAAACTCCCTGGTCAGCTTCAGTAAGAAGCTGAGATCCCTCATAAAATCCTCCAAAGCTAGTTATGAAAACAAAATCGCCACTGACTCTAAAGACAACCACAAAGCATTCTATAGCTATCAAGAATCTCAATGGCAATGCTCAGATCTGCTCTGAGTTACAGCACAATGGCACTAAATATACAGAACCAATGGATATTGCCAACATCCTGGAAGATAGGTTCAGTGCAAACTTTACCCCTCTGTCATCCCCTAAAGGGCCCATTTCTATACCAGAAGAATGCAAAGTTCCTGTAATCACGGCTGCACAGGTAAAAAACACACTATCCAAAGCCAAGAATACAGCATCCATGGGACCTGATGACACCCCAGGCTGTGTTCTACATGAACTACAGAATGAACTGGCAACCGACCTAAGCACCCTGTTCAATCATAGCCACACCTCAGGCTATGTGCCCACTGAATGGTGCACAATGACAGTTATCCCACTCCACAAAGGGGGAGCCACCACAGACCCTGGAAACTACCGCCCCATTAGCCTAATGAGCCTGGTCTGCAAGGCTATGGAGCATATCATCATTGAACTTATAAACAATGACATTGGTAATCTCCAAACTCAGGACCCCACCCAGTTTGGGTTTGTAAAAGGCAGATCATGTCTCCTAAACCTGATAGACTTCTTTGAAGCAGTCACCAAAGCTGTAGATGAGGGTAAGGTGGTTCACACAGCCTATCTAGATCACGCCAAGGCTTTTGACACCATCCCCCTCTCCGGAATTATAGATAATCTCACTAAACTAGGTATAAATCCCTATGTCACAAGATGGGTTGCCAACTGGCTCACTGACAGAACCCAAACTGTGGAAGTAGCAGACTCCAAATCCAGTTTCAGACCAGTGACAAGTGGAGTACCACAGGGTTCAGTCCTAGGTCCTCTTCTGTTTGGTATCTACTTCTCTGAAGTACAGACCAACACAGAAGGTCTTTGGCTAATGAAGTTCGCAGATGACTGCAAACTAGGAGCCATAATCAAAACTCCAAAAGATGTGGACATCCTACAAAAGGGCCTTGCTGAGACAGATGCCTGGTGTCAAAGCCATGGCCTCAAGCTCAATGCCAAAAAGTGCATTGTCATTCCTTCTGGTAAAAACTCAGTACCCATGAACTACCACATAGGTGGTAGTCTACTTAACACCAAAAGTGTGATAAGAGACCTTGGGACACAGGTGGACAGTAGTCTCTCCTTTGATAATCACATCACCCCAGTAGTCAGGAAATCCTTCTATGTAGAAAATCTCATCACAAAAGGTTTCTCATCCAGGAAAAAAGAGGTCATTGTTCCCCTCTACTCATCACTCATTAGACCCATTATAGAATACAATGCCACTTTTGGTATGTACCTCACAAGACATCTACAACAACTGGAAAGGCCACAGAAATACCTCACAAAGAGGATTACCAGCCTCAAAGAGATGCCCTATGCAGACCGTCTCAAAAAACTGCAGCTTTACACCATTGCATATCGCCTACTCAGAGGCGATCTCTGCCTAACACACAAAGCTATGTCAAACCCAGAGCTTTTAGACATGCTCCACTTAAAGAAATCCCAATCCCTATGAGCTACACGCTCTAGGGACCTAAACCTCATCACCACAATAAACAGAACATGCTGTAGGGATAGATTCCTGTCCCAGAGACTTTCCATACTCTGGAACAAACTACCTATCTATATCAAACAAAGCCCCTCATTAGCACTCTTCAAGAAAAATCTTGATGTCTGGATGGGAGATAGGAAATTCACCCCAGGGATCACTTCTGTGACTCTGCTCGACAGTGGCACAGAAAAATTATTTTCTTGGGTGGCGAAAGCCAGGGCACCTTTGGCTAGGCTTATATAGGCCCTAGGGCCAATAGCCTAGTACCTACCTATGAACCTATGACTACAGAAGGACAAAGAGACACACATAAGGGGAAGGGGAACCACTGGCCAGATAGATGGAGAATGTGCACACCAGAACAAGTTTTGCAGTAACATAGGTGCCCTGCATTGTATGGAGTCAGTAAACATCACCTGCAAATACACAACACACACCCACATAAGTGGAGGTCTGCAACAACTCAAAACCCTAAGCAAAGAGATCTGGGGATGCAGGTTGGCAGCAACATCTTCAACCACCGCATTGCCACTATGGTCAGAAAGACCTTCTATGTGGCACATCTCATTACCAAGGTTTTGCATTCAGGAAGAAAGAGGTGATCATCTCTCTCTACTCTTCCCTCAATCCCAATCATTGAGTATAACACCCCATTTGGCATGTACCTCACTAGACACCTGCAACAGTTGCAGAGGCCACAGAAGTACCTCATGAAGAGGATCCTAGGCATTAAACACATGTCCTACATGGACAGACTCAAAAGACTCCAGCTATTCTGTTCCATATCGCCTACTTAGAGGTGATCTTTGCCTGATTTACAAAGCCATGTCTGACCCAGCTTTATTAGAAATGCTACATCTAAAGTAATCCCAATCCCTCTGCATCACATGATCCAGAGACCTCAACCTCATTACCACAATCAAACGCACATGCTGGAGGGACAGGTTCCTCACCCAGAGACTGCCCATGCTCTAGAAATGTCATTATCTTTTCTTAGCCATAAACCCTAGTCCACTCTGAAGTGTGCTACATTTACCCCCCTAAACCTCTCTGAATGTACTATTGTAAAATAACTGCCTGTTGCTGCCTTAATGCTTAACCTAGAATCTCTGCTTTTCTCTTTGTCTAGACAAACTCTACATTTACCTACACTAGCATACTGCAGCTCCTACAAAACGGTGTCTATGGGATTGCAATTGTCCACCACAGTCTCTAACAACAAAAACTTTTTCTCTCCCAACAATTAAACAGTGTAGATTACAGATATAAAACAAAAACATTTGTTAAGCTCTCTTTTACCGTGCTGTGTAACAAAGCAAGTCACCATTTTGGTCAGCCATAGGGCTCTTTCTGCTTTATTTTTTGTCTCCATCCCATGTAACTAATGTAAACCGACTCATACATTTGTCTCTCTGACTCTAATGTTTACAGTTATACCTTGTAGATTTGTGGCTTTTTAAGACTCAGACATAGATTACTGTTTGAATGTTTTACTTATTTGTCTGACATTTGAACAAGTAACCCTGATAAAAACCTAAAAATTGTATATTGTTGGTCTGTCTTTCCTCTAAAAGTATGTAAAATTAAATTGCTGAGTACAGGTTTTAGGTCCTTACATTAAAATTACCTGTGGTGTGGTGTGGTTTCTGCCCACTCCACTCCCCCTCACTACACTTGGGCTCGCTTCACTCCCTTCCCATCCACCAAATTCCACCCACCCCAAGTATCCTCAAATTTATACTTTCACCTCATTGTCTGGTCACTCCCGCAGTCCCCTCCCACAACTATGACTTATGCTCTCACCATTTCACTCTTACCACCTTGTCACCAATCTTCCCCTTTCCCCACCCACCTTGGGCTGCCTCATCTGTGGCTTTCCTCTCTCACACTTAACCCTTTCACTCCCTAGCAGACCTACTATCTCCTCACATACTCACTATTTCCACCCCTCAATACTGTTCCTTCCCTCACACTGCTTATCTCTACCCACCACCCTTCCCTAATATATCTCTTTATATTTTCCCTCTAACTCTTTCCCTCCTTTATCCATCACACAATTCTATCCTTACTGCTATTTCTCTCACTTCTAATATCACTAGCCCTAAGCACTTCCTACCACACTGAGCTCCATATCTTCCCCTCTTCCACCACATTTCCCTTTCCCAGAACTCTTCCAACATATAACCAAGCTCTACTGACTATTGCCCCCTCTCTTTTCTGTTTCTCCCCCTTTCAATGTCTTAAATTTAAATTTGTGGCTTACTCCACAATTACTCCTAAACCTAAAACTCAAATACCCCATTCCCCTTCCTGACCACCCTCACCTTTTCCATCTTGGCTTTACTCTTCTGGTTTCTGGTGACATCCATCCCAATCCTGGTCCCTCCCACTCTTCACTCCCCCTCCACCTTCATCTGCTGTACCCCCCAAAAACTCCTCAAATATCTCCAGCCTCAAGCATTTCTCTATCTCTGCATTGAACATCTGGAGCCTAAACAACAAATCGGCTGAACTTCATGCATGGCTGGCCCAACACAACCCTCACATCCTGACCCTATCGGAAACCTGGCTAAAACTTCATATCAATTCCTCTGAATTTCTCCCACCTCAGTACAATATCTATAGGTTTGCTAGGACACCAGAAAAAGGCGGTGGGATGGCTATCTTGTACGCTATTTTAATGACACTAACATATATAGACATTACCCTGCCTAGTTCCTCCCCTGCTGAACTACTGCTCCTAGACTGACATATCAATAACTATAGGAAGTTTTCTATTGCCTCTATCTATGTTCTCCCAGGTAAAAACATCCCTATTCTTGAACATATACTCTCCTGGATAAACACCTCCATCCCCTATAAAACCATCATTCTTGGAGATGTTAATATAGATTGGAACTCCCTTATTGGTGACTCACCCCAACATTTCATAAACCTGCATGGATTCTCACAACTGATCACTACTCCTACCCACTACAGTAAAAACGCTACTGGTTTCACAATTGACTGGATCCTGATCAACTCTCCTAACAACTATTGTAACCCTTCTACCTTCCCTGACTCTGTTAGTGACCATTCTCCCATCTCTATCTTAAGGCACTCTCCTCATCTCTCTAAGCCCCATCTCTACAGAGATTGTAGGAAACTGACTAAATTTTCCTGAAACTTTTAAATATAGACTCTCTGCCATCAACTAGTCTTTCCTAAAAACTCTCCATCTCAATGATGCTGTTACTAAATTCAGCCCGATTTTCCTTGATGTCCTAAACTCTCTTGTCCCAACATGTAAAATCAGAATCAAATCCAATTTCCTTGCCATATTAAATATTTAAATGCTATGTAACCAAAGAACAATTCCTATCTCTAACATGAAATGTGATTGTAATTGTAACTGTTTTTAATTTACTCTGATTGTATCTGTAACTTAACTATGCAATGCAGAGGTTTTCTCCCCGGGCCTACACTGAAAATGGGCTCCCTGAGTCCAGTTGACCTCCCCAGTCATCAAACTGGAAATAAAATAAATAAATACATTTTGCGCCCTGGCTCTGTAAAGCTACTCATGCTTTAATGCATGAAAAAAATGCTCTATGGAAAAAATGTCAAACCACTAAAACTCCGACCTTTCTCCAAGGTTATAAACAACTCAGAAATTGTGTAAAAAACATATTATTTTGGATAAATGCCAATATTTCACTACATTTCAATGCTCTCACCCAAATAACCCACAAAAATTCTGGATTACTATCAACTCCCTGCTCCACACTGGTTCTCCTACCATCCCTAACCATTTCCCCTATCACTGTCCCTCTGAAACTGCAGACTTACTCAACAAACACTTCATAGACAGCATCACTAAACTCCTACCCTCTAGTAACCCTGCTCATCCCAACTCTTCTGTGTCAGCCTCACATCCCCCTAAACCTCTATGCTCCTCTGTCTCTCAGCCTTTTACCTTGCGACCTGTTTCTACTAAATATATCAAATCCCTGCTTCTTAACCTAAAACCATGCTCTCTGTCCACTGATAAACTCCCCCCTCAATTTCTGAAAATTGCTGCTGACTCTATTGCATATCCTGTATCTATCTTACTCAACCGCTCCATTCAGGAATCTACTGTGCCAGAAATATGGAATTCCTTTTATACCACTCCTCTGCACAAAGATGGAAACTCTGTTGAACCCTCTAACTATAGACCAGTCACTATTCTCTCACCACTCTCTAAGATAATTGAAAAATGTATACATACTCAACTACTGTCTTATCTCTTTCATAAAAATCTCCTCACCCCCTTGCAACATGAGTTTTGCTCTAAACACAGTACCTCGACTGCCTTACTATCCATTACTCAAAAGGTTGCAGAAGCTAGGGACAACAATCTCCTCATCTCCTGTCTATTCCTTGATTTTTCTAAAGCCTTTGACACTGTGTCTCGTCCCATCCTTCTTAACAAACTCTCAGAGGTAAACCTCTCTCCTTCTACTCTTGGCTGGTTCCAATCCTACCTTACTGGCAAATAACAAGTTGTTAGATGGAAGCATGCTTTCTCACCCTTCCTTGCTGTTCAAACAGAAGTACCCCCAAGGCTCCATACTTGGACCACTCCTTTTCAACATTTTTACCAACAACTTGCATTCGTCCTGCAGTTTCTCATCTGTAATACAATATGTAGATGACTCTACTCTCTTATCTAGCTTCAATACTATCTGTGAACTACAAACACTAACACATAATTCTTTTATCTCTGTTGAAAAATGACTCAAAAATAATCAACTAATCCTTAATCCAAAAAAACTCAACTTCTCTTCCTACCTTAGACACTCTCTCACCTTAAATCCAACTTTTCTTTTTCCTCCCTAGATGCCACCAGTATCTCCCCTGCCTCACACACCAAACTCTTTGGGGTAATAATTGCTAACCAACTAAAATTTGACTTGCACATACAACAGACCATCAAAAAAAAAAACATAAAAAACATGGACTACTTTATAGGAATAAAAAATTCCTCACTACTGCCACTAAATGTACTCTTGTGCAGGAATTTCTTTTACCTGGTTTTCTATACACTTATTTATTTATTTATTTATTTATTTATTTATTTCAGTTTGATAACCGGGGAGGTCCACTGGGCTCAGGAGCCCGTTTTCAGTGGAGGCCCGGGGAGAAAAGCTCCACATTACTTAGTAAAGTTAAAAAACAGGTAAAATTAAATTTAAGATTCAAACATATGGGTACATTAAGATAGAACAGAAAACATTAGGTTTTATGAATACAGGTAAAATTGTCATACAGAGACAGTATGAGGTACAATGGTTACATAGCATATGAGTCATATATTAACATGGTTGGTTAATAAGGTTATTTAGAATTTGAGTCTTGTTAGGGCAGAGTGGAAGACCAGAGACAGTATGGGGTACAATGGTAACATAGCATATGGGTCATAGATTAACATGGATGGTTAATAAGGTTATATAGAATTTGAGTTTTGTTGGGGCAGAGTGGAAGACCAAGTGTAAATTGTAGGGAGGGGGATAAAAGGGAGTGCAGACTATTTACAGTATTTACAATATATACAAAAGGCAGCAGTAAGAAATAAGTAGAATCATGGAACAGAGTGTAGGAAGAAGGAGTAGTATGGAGATACAATTAGTGTTGAGAGTAGAAGGCTAGGTGGGGAAAGTGCAGTTGCACTTCCTATTAGAGAATAAGTGGGAATGGAGTAGGGAATTCCATTTTTTGGCTAAGGAAAAGGATAGGAGGTGTTGCCCGGCTGGTCGCTTTGGTGTGTGGACACTGAGTAGGTTTAGGTGAGCAGATTTAAGTGACCTATTAGGGGTGTAAAGTTGTAGGATGTTGGATAGTGCAGGACATTTGGAGGGGTTAAAAATAGCCTATGGGCAGTGTTAAGTTGTAGGTAGTCTAGAAGGTTGGGGAGTTCTAGCCAGTTTAGTGAATAGAGGGCAGGGCAATGGTGGGAGGTGTGTTTGTCTTTGATGGTGAATTTAGAAATTTTATTATAACAACTTTCCATTTTTGAGGAATGGAAGGCAGATAAGTTAGTTAACAGAGGGGCGCCATACAGTAGTGAGGGAAGAAGATAGGTAGTGGCGAGTGTTTGTCTAAAAGAAGGAGAGAGATAGTGAATGTTTCTATATAGCAGGCCAAGTTTTTGATGTGTCTTCTTGATATTGAGTTGAATATGGGTGTCAAATTTTAGGTTTTCATCAATAGTGACCCCAAGTAGTTTGGCATAGGGAACAATTTCTATAGTTGAATTACTATGGCTTCTAATTTGGAATGAGTTTTTGTCGAGAGGGGAGGATTTTGAGGGGGGAGAGAAGTATTTTGGATTTGTTAGCATTTAGAGAAAGGTGGTTTTGGAGCATCCACTTCTCAGTGGTGGAGAAAGCTGTTTGTGTGTATGATAGACGTTCTGGGAGGTTGGCGGCAAAACAGATTAAAGTAGAGTCATCGGCGTATTGTACAATTTTAGTATTACGGATGGCAGAGTGAAAATCATTGATAAAGATGTTGAATAGCATAGGACCAAGAATGGAACCTTGGGGAACACTAGTGGGGGTTGGAAGGAAGTTAGAGGTACCTTTCCTCCATTTTACAGCTTGAGAGCTATTGGATAGGTAACTAGAGAAACAAGATAGTGTATTGTGAGAGAGGTTGAGGTTAGCAAGGTGGCTAAGGAGATGAGTATGGGAGACAGTGTCGAAAGCCTTTGAGAGGTCTAGTAGAACTGTTGAAACTATTTTACCAGTATCACGGGCATGGTTGACTGTATCTAGGAATGAGAGTAGAGCAGTTATAGTGCTATGGCCAGGGCAGAAATGATGTTGGGTGTGGGAGATGAGTTGGTTATTGATAAGGAAGGGCATTAACTGAATGTGAATGCATTTTTCCAAGATTTTTGATATTGGGGAGAGGATGGCTATGAGGCGAAACTTTGAGGTATTATTGTTTTTACCGCCTTTGTGGAGAGGATGTATAAAGGCAGAATGCCACAGCTTGGGGACATAAGATTCCATTATGGATCTGTTGATTAGGATACTAATGGGGAGGGCGATTCCATCTGCAGCAATTTGTAAGAATTTGGATGAAATATTATCTGGAGCATTAGAGCAAGGCTTCAGTTTGCTGAGAAGTTTTTTTATATATGAGGTGGAGACTGGTTTAAGTTCGAAGGTGGTGGGAGGGTTGGGTTTAGAGGCTGGTTTAAGTTCAAAGGTGGTGGGAGGGTTGGGTTTAGAGACAGGGGTAGAGTGACTGAGCTGTGTGGATGGGTTAATTTGAAATGTCTTATTTAGTTCAGCTATACAGTTAATAAAGAAGGAGTTGAAAAGAGTGGCAATTTCTGTATCGGATTTGGTAGTGTCAGGGCAAGGATTATTTTTAGTGCCTGGGTTGAGGAGTGAATTAATGGACTTCCAGAATAGTTTAGGGTTTTTGGAGTGGTTGTCTTGGAGTTTCGTATAGTAGGATTGTTTGTCTTTGGATATTTGTTTTTTAGTGAGGTTGCAGAGCTGCTTGTATTGAATAAGGGTCTCTGGATGTTTATTGTGCTGAGAACGTTTCCAGCATTTGTCTCGCTGTTGCATGAGTTTTTTGGTTTCCCTAGTTAGCCATAGGGCAGATTTGGATTTGATTCTTATAGTTCGGGGTGGAGCTTGGGAATTAAGTACATTTAGGAAAGTAGAGTTAAAGGATTCGACGGCTCTGTCAAGAGGAAGAGTTTTTAGATTGTTCCAGTTAGTTTGTTTGAGGGTATTGGAGAAAGTGAGAGCATTGAAGTTAGTTAGGTTATGTGTATGCAGGTATTAGTGCTGGAGATGGGGAGACTGAGTAGCTCGGTGGATGAAGGCAGGTAGGTGGTCACTAAAGGAGTCGGGAAGGATGCTCGAGTCTAAGATGTTGTTAAAGTGGGTAGCTAGGATCCAGTCCAGTGTAGATCCTGGAGGGTTGATTTTGTTGGGTCTACTGATAGAGTTAGTTAATTGAGTAAAGTTGAATAGATTGACAGATATGGCTGGGTTTAGGTTATTAATTTTTTTCCAATCTATGTTCACATCTCCTAATATGTAGGTTTCTAGGTTAATGTTAGTTGAGGCCCATTCGAGGATTTCTTCAAGGGTGGTAGTATTGTTACCTAGGGGAATATAAAGGGATATGAAGCAGATACTTTTGTGAATATTCATTTGTAGTAAACCTATTACTAGTTCAGCATTGTAGAACTGGGGAATGGGGTTTGGGTATGGAATAATGGGGAGTAGATTAGAGAATATCAAGGAGACAATAGAGACAAGTGAGTGGAACAGTTCAGGATGAACAATCAGTGGATTGCTGATAGCTCAGGGTAAGTGAAAGAGCAGATGACTAGAGAATAATAAATGTAAAGTGGTAATGTTCAGAGGAGAAAAGTGGTATTTACTGAAGAGCAGAAGGCATGTGAAGGAAAGATAGGAGCTGGGTATAAGTTGCAGGGAGTGAAGATGTAATTTATAGGATGGCAGTATGGACTAATGGTTGGGACTAAATGAGAGTGCCACCTAGTGGACAGGCAGAAGTAAATATCTGGGAAAGGCTGGTCAAGGACTAGATACTAACTATGAGTCAGCTAATGGAGGCAACAATAGAGGGACTAAGGGTCTATAATCTAGCTACTGGATACAGAGGAGGGTATGGCTGCTGGCATTCCTGGCTAGAAGCTAACAATTACAATCTACAAGACATATAAACTATTAAATGTCAGCTTTTCTGCCAGTATCAGGAGAACACATACTTTTTCTTCCTTTCTTGGAATAGCACAGGGATAAGACAGCAGGTGATGTGGAAGGGTTCCTATATTCCAGATAGTCAATTTCTCAACCTCAAGTGGAAGGGAGGCAAGCTGGAGAGCTGGGAATAATTAGGGAACAAGACTAAAATAGTGGAGAGGAAAAGAAAATAAATGTCCTTATTAAGTTAGTACAGCCAGTATTACTAAGCATATTTTCAAAATATAGTATTAATAAATTCATCCAACATAGCTAGAAATACAGTATTAATAAATTCATACAACAAAGCTAGAAATACAGCATTAATAAATTAATCCAACATACAGCATTAATAAATTCTTCAAACATAGCTAGGTATATTTCAGGAAGAGGTAGAATCAAAGCAGCATTGGTACAGTCAGTCAGCAAAGCAAGAAGCCAGGGGAACAGTTCCATGCAAGGTAGACCTGTATATTGCTTTGGTATATTTTACAATTCAATACACTGCTTAGGATCTCACAAGGTAAAAACAGACTCAGGAACACTGTGCTTTAGGGTATATAAATAGAAAAAATAAAATAGAAATCATAGTGTAAATACAAATATTGCAGATGCCCTAATGAATAGTACAAGAGATATGTTCAACTCTTTAAAATAATGGCTATGCTCTGTATACAGTATGAAGAACAAACACAAGCTTTCCAGCGGGTTAGGCAAATGTGCTAGTATAAAAGTAATTGATAAGTGATACCAGTAGAGAAGCATTAGAATGTGTTGTCACAGTCATAGTTATTCAGCATTGATGCAGCTGTCGGCTACAAGCAGTCGCTATGTAGCAGTACTTTCCTGAGTATAGATACCTATTAAGCATTAAGTTAAACCAAAAGCAGCGTATTTACTGAAGGAGTAAATAATCAAAATATACCATAAGCACTTCCCCCATCCTTACCAATATCCAAACTACCTCAATGCAGAAACTGGAACAAACATACAACAAAATTGCCAGATTTATTCTAAACCAAATACTCTCATTGCATCACTGTCTTTCACTAAACAAACTTCAGTGGCTGGAACTTCCGCACATTCTCCTACAATTGCAACTCCAAACTACCTTTTCCATACTCAACAACCTCTGCCTGTCCTGCTCTCACCTCCCAAAGCTGATTTTCTGAGAATAACTCATGCTAGAAACAGTCTACTCTCCCCCCAGCCTCTCCAAAGTGCTGATCAGCAAGTTCTCTCAGTTTATAAACCCAAAAGCAATATTGACAAACTACTTTACAAACACTCTGTCTCACTAAATTGGAGCAAACTCCCTCTCCATATTAGATCCAACCTTTTCTTTCCCTGTTTTAAAAAGGAGCTTAAATCCCACCTACTAAACTTGAAATGATGCCATTGCCTTGACCACACATAGTCTTAGTCTGTCCTACTGTATAACCTGTTGCATCTCCTAACTTTCTTTCTCTGTTACTAACTTCTGCTTAAACTAACCTCCTAAACCCTCAGCTCTACTACTATAGCCCTACTATAGCCCCATCCTTTCTCTCCCCCTCCCATTTTCCACACTATTTATCTCCCCCCCACTTACTATCAATGTCTGTACATTTTGCTTCTTTTGAACAATGATTATCTTTTTTGTTTTTACTCTTATATGTAGTAAATTTAGACCACTGCTATCACTGCAACCCTTAATGCTCATAATGTTTTCTTTTGTTTTTCATTTATAATTTAATTTCGTATTTGCATTATTTTTAATAGTTTTTGTTGTGTGTGTGTGTGTGTGTGTGTGTGTGTGTGTGTGTGTGTGTGTGTGTGTGTGTGTGTGTGTGTGTGTCTACAATCACAAAACAGTGTGCATAGGTCAGTTTCCCATTTCCGGCACTGTTCTATGATTTTAGAGTTGGTTTATGTAAAGTTCTGAGGTGTGCTCCTCTCCCTGCAGAAACACTGTCTTTATGATGTTTAATAGATTAGAACTCAATGTATATTGTCAATATATTGACTCCTGAGGAAGTGGTAGTTCAATGCCCTGTCATATACTTGGTTCAACATATAAATGAAATAATACAAGTATGAGTTTAGTTTTGTAGTTAACATGAACATGGCAAAAACAATGCTGGAATGTTATTTTTGCCTGCTGGTATGTAAAAGCTATTCTTAAGAACCCCAAAATTAGTCAGAAAGGGTGATATTTTACTGGCTATAATAAAGATAACAGAGACTGACAGAATACAAAGAAAGGTGATCCAGGAAGTAGGGTACCGCATATCACCTTATATATTCAGTATTGATAAAATGTAATGTTCAGTCAGAGTAGTCTAATGCAAAAAAGAATTATCTTTAGCAAAGTTGATTTTCTCAGAATAACTCATGCTAGAAACTGACTTCACACTGAAATACTAAAGGTGTTAAATACTCATCAGGTAAACATTAATTAAAAAAAAAAAAAACAGGTTACAGATGTATGAGAAGGCCAAACAGGAGTCAAGATAATGTTTACAGAGGGCATGGGAATGTAAGTTGTTTATCTGGCTGACTACCATGGACACCAAATAACAATACAAGAACTTAATATCTGTGTGCTAATATATGCATGCTATTGTTCAGAACTAAAAAAGTGAAACAGGAGTAGGATCCAAAATTTTACTGGAGGTAGTCAAGGCACAGATGTCTCACACAATGTGCAGAAAGGTGGTTCTTGAGGCAATACAGCTTAGATAATAAAATATAATAAGTCTTGTCAGTTATTTTTCAAAATGGTACATCTTAATTTCTCTTTAACCTCATGTCACCTAATTAAACCAAACCTGAGACATATGGCCTTAGGAATTTTTGCCTAAACCCCTTCACCTTATCCTTCCCCACCTATCATTAGAATGTTGCACTTGGCTGGGTTTTAATACCGGCGCCTAAAACATGTAACACCCTGTTCAAAACTGTTAATAATGGAGACAGATTTGGCAAGTTTAAGACCTACCTTAAATCCTGATATTATTCCATGATTTTACAAGAGTATTTTGAGTGAATTTGTTGTCAATTCTGAAATATGTAACAGCTTTCAGAAGGATGCCTCAGTTCTACAAGCAGAGGTACTTGGAAATACCAGTCCTCAAATTCTCATTGATGATGTTTTGAATAGCTTTACTCCTTTTCTCTGCTTATACGAAAGACATGCGTTGAATGGGCGTGCCTTCATTGAAGGTTGAGCATCAGGCTGGCAACTTGACACCATAAAAAACAACTGCCGGTTGGGAGGGTGGCCTAATGGTTAAGGTGTTTGCCTTGCAAGCAAAAGGTGCAGGGTTTGAGTCTCACAAGGGATAATTGGCTAGGCTTAAAATGGCTCGCAAGGGCAGTTAGCTTAGTACTAATCTATGAACCTATGAATCTATACTAAGTTTGTATCCAGATATAGTTTGCATTTCTGCTCATTATGTTTTCTGAACAATACTTGCTGTCACAAGTCACAGCTGAACAATGTTAACCTGCCATAGTTTACTTATCTAAGCAATTCAATAAATAAATTATGTCCATGGATGAATTGGTGGTGGTGATAGATCTGCTCTAATTCTGACACTCTTTCTGCCCCTATATTTTATCCTTGTTATTTTTTTAACTTATTGAGAACAGGTAGGGAAAGTGCAGAAAAAAGGTAGATATGACTATCACCTATCACATCTACATCTGACCCTTTGCTTCACTTGCTGTACATTTTTTTTCCTGAACACCTTTAACTTTGAAATATTTTACATTTCTAAATCAGAATGTCTGCCATGAAGGACTCTAAAGACTGACTCCCATGTGTCATATTAGTATCATATGTGTCTTACTTGTCTTTTTATGATTTATGTCTCCCCCTTCTAGGCTATTTTCTGACCATCACTTTCTCTCAATGCAGTCATGGTGGAGTGTCATCTAGCCAGCCATCAGGAAATGGTTATTATTATTATTATTATTATTATTATTATTATTATTATTATTATTAATGCCATTGTTGCCTCACAGAAAGAGGTTCTCCTATTCGATTCTCAGCTTGGGTTAGGAGTGCCTTCTGTGTGGTGTCTGGATGTCCTCCCCACGGTCGAGTGGGCGTTCGAAAGACATGCGTTGAATGGGCGTGCCTTCATTGAAGGTTGGGCATCAGGCTGGCAACTTGACAACATAAAAAACAACTGCCAATCATTAGCGGACCGGAGTTCCACTGGGGCGACCCCTAACCGGGAAAAGCCGAAGACAAACAACAACTTTATTATTATTATTATTCTTATCATTATTATTATTCAACCTTCATCTTGAAGGCACATCCCCACAGTTAGCCAAAGGACAGGTTCTAAGGGTAATGGCTGTGGCCAAATTGTGTCAGTTGCTCACACATGCATCTTAAACCACAAGTAACCTGCCTTCCTTGTAAGCCACAACCATCTCCACTAATGATGCAATGTAAAGATCCGTATTTTGAGATGCATGGCCAATTCTTTCCCCAAAGAAGAAGGCAGTAGACTTAACTTCATTATTCGTTTCACTTCCTAGCCCAGTTCTCAAATGACTTGCACTTATTTTAAACTATGGGAATTGTATTGTACAAAAGGCTTCATCTTTATATGCTATGGTGCCAGTAAACCCAAATATGATATTCTTACGGGTCAGTAACAAAGCGAAGATCAGTCTTTAGTTTTGATTCAGGATGTTTAAGATGAAAAAACAGAAAAGCATTCCAAAACTTGCATTTTATCTGTCTTTGGCCTAGCACTCTTGTGTGGGGTCATTTACTGCACTGTTATAACTTGCTGATACTTGTTAACCTCTGCCATCTCTGAAAAAACAAAAAAACAAAAAAAATTCTTGCTTTTTTCCCACTTTTCTGAGATTTAAAAAAGTTCAGTTACAGGCTTGCTGTTCTTGAACTGTTTGTAAGTTTCTGTGAGGCCATTTCTTGCTTGGGCTAAAGGAAAGTCTCTCTGTTGATCAGTGGCAGTGAAAAACATTGAGCAGCCTGCCTGCCCCTGTGGGAGTGGTTACTGACTTGAAACTGTAGTTTTATTGGCCATTTTGGGTCAATTCCAAAACTCCTTCATCTTCCTCTCTTAAAACCCTCTTTTGTGCGGTTTTGCGCGTTTTTGAGCATAGCGCAACAACAGGCAGCGCCGCCTAATTGGGTTTAAACTATTCCTGGCTCCACAAAGTCTGCTCTTCACTTTTTCCCTTAGAACTGCTCTATCTCTCAATTTAAACACCATATTCTCATTCTAAGGCCCTTCACTGGTCCAATTAAGTAATCCTACAAGTTAGCACTATTAAACCATAAGCGCTACTTACTCTTATACTCTTTACGATTACCCTGTCCTCTATTGGTCCGTCTTAAATTCAGTTTCCCTATTACTCTAGCATGTCCAAAGGTCAGTCAATGGTTTCCTCTTCAGTCCAGCTGGTGAATCTGGGAATTTTGAGGCAATGTTACAACTGTCTCATGCACACGGACAACCCTCTCCTCCTCCAAACAGGTTCAAATATATGTGAGAGATGCAACTATTTAGCCAAACTGGAGGCTGAGCTCTCTCATCTCAAAACTGGTGTAACCAGTCAGGAGGAGAAGGTAACCTCACACAACACAATTCCAGTATCACATAGTCCCACCACATCAGCGAACCAAACACATAAATACACAAAAACATACTCGGAGGCTCTAAATAAAAATCTACCTAAGCAACAGAGACCTCCAAAGCCGACATCCAAGCAAACACTACCTCAAAACAAAACACACATAACACATAACCCACAAAGTCAGTGTGCCAAGCAGCCACAGCCCTTAAGGCTGAATAACACACCTGATACTCTTGTTATAGGTGACTCTATTGTCAGACACACTGACGTCCCGCTCACCAGGCTGAATAAAGAGAAGGTCACAGTGAGCTGCCTGTCGGGTGCTAGGATCCGCCACATAACGCAAGCACTCAGGTCACTCCAAAGCAAATACAAATATGACTCAGTCATTGTACATGCTGGTGTGAATGACCTGAGACATACCTCCCTGGACTACATGAAAAGAGACATAGAGGAGCTCTCTGATCATGTAGCCCAGGCTGGTATGACCCTGACCTTGAGCTGCATCTTACCCTCACCTAGAATGATGCCACAGTACAAAGACAAAATGATCGATTTTAACAATTGGCTAAAATTTGGTGTCATTCAAAGGGAATCCAGTGTCTGTCAGCCTGGGATGACATGCTCGACAAGCCATGTTGCTTCTCTAGGGATGGCTTGCACCTGTCACCACTGGGCTTTCGGATATTGGCAAAGGCTCTTGCCACCCCCATAGTGCCTTTTTTAGGCAAGGCTCAAAAGTCAAACCCACCCCCATAGACAGCACAAGGAACAAGAAACTAAGGGTAATGCTGCTAAACGCCAGAAGTCTTAACCTCAAGATGCATGCACTCGAAGCTCTCCTCAGTATGGAGAACATCGATATCTGTGCAGTGACAGAAACCTGGTTCAAGGCTCCAGAGAGCACCCCAGCACTACCAGGCTATACCTCATATCATGCTTTTCGGCCCCAAAACCCGGACCGAACCACAAAAGGAGGGAGAGTTTCCATATTTATCAAGGATATCCACACCTCCAGGTTAGTGGCATTGCACGAAGTATCGGAGACCATCCATGTGCAACTAACAGTGGGCGAGACTGCTTTTCAGTTTATAGCATCCTACAGACCACCCTCTCAAAGTCAGGAATCCCATTCAGCTTTCCTGAAAACATTGGAGAACATGAAGATCTCTCTGAACACCATTATATTGGGCGACTTCAACTACCCAAACATTGACTGGAAGCACTACTCAAGCCCCAGCACCTTAGCCCAAAGATTTCTGGAAATTATAAACTCAAATGCTATGGAACAACTAGTCACCACTCCCACAAGAGGGGACAACATACTAGACCTGATCATTACCAACATGGTGGACTCTATGCTCCACACCAGAAGTATATCCCTCATTGGTAAGATCAGACCATAAATTAATTTCACTGGATGTCCAGATCCCGACCCCACCCCCAGCCCAGAAAACCACAGTGAAAAACTTCTCAAAAGCAAACTTCTCACTTCTCAAAACCGAAGTGGAATCCTTCAAGGCCCCAGGGCCAGTGGAAACTACAGCCCAAACTGCAGAATCCTATATAAATGCATTCTACGGACATCCCCAGGAATGCATGGATCATGCTATCCCAAACAAAACCAAGACCCAATCATCCAAAGGCAGGCGTCCAGTCTGGTGGACCCCTGCCATAAATAAACTGTACAACAGAAGGAGGAAGCTACTACATGATAGAGCAAAATCCCTAATAGGGAAGGCATCTCTGATCAGTACTAGCAAAAAATTACGATCCCTCATAAAATCCTCCAAGGCCAGCTTCGAGAGAAAAATTGCACAGGACACCAAAGACAATCATAAGGCTTTTTTCAGTTATGTTAGAAACCTGGGATGCAACTCCCAGACTTGTTCTGAGTTGATTCTAAACGACAAAAAATACACTGAACCCACAGACATCGCCAATATCCTGGCAGACAGGTTCAGTGCAAACCTCTCCACCCCCTCCCCCCACAAAAGAGCAAGTATCTATCCCAGCAGAGGGCTGCCTCCCAAACATCTCAGATGCTCAGGTGAAGGCTGCCCTCTCCAAAGCAAAAAACACTGCTTCCATGGGACCAGATGGCATCCCAGGTTGCGTCCTACATGAACTACAAGAGGAACTAATCCCTCAAATAAAACAGCTATACAATCTCAGCCTCACTACAGGATATGTGCCCACAGAATGGCGTACAGCAACAGTGGTCCCACTCCACAAAGGTGGAGCCTCTACGGACCCTGGAAACTATCGCCCCATAAGCCTGACTAGCTTAGTCTGCAAGGCTATGGAGAGGATCATCATGGAGCTCATAAACAAAGACATTGGGGACCTACAGACACTAGATCCTACCCAGTTCGGCTTTGTCAAGGGTAGATCCTGCCTTTTGAACCTGGTTGACTTCTTTGAAGCAGTCACCAAAGCCATAGATGAAGGGAAGGTAGTCCACACAGCCTATCTGGACCTTGCAAAGGCATTTGACACAATACCCCACTCGGGCATCATAGATAAGCTATCCAGCTTAAATATAAACCCCTATGTCACAAGATGGGTCGCAAACTGGCTCAAAGACAGAACCCACAGAGTGAGAGTTGCTGGAGCTATGTCAGACGTGAAACCGGTCACAAGTGGCATCCCACAGGGTTCTGTCCTGGGACCTCTCTTGTTCGGTATATACTTTTCCGAGGTACAGGCAAACGTGGGAGGACTATGGCTCACCAAGTTCGCAGACGACTGCAAACTGGGCGCCATAATCAACTCTCCAGCTGACACAAACATCCTTCAAAAAGGTCTCACAGAGACAGATAACTGGTGCCAGCGCCATGGTTTAAAGCTAAATGCCAAAAAATGTATAGTCATACCCTTTGGCAAAAACAATGTGCCCACAAATTACCACATAGGCGGAAACCCATTAAGTACAGAGAAAGTTATTAGGGACCTGGGGACCCAAGTTGATAGCAATCTCTCCTTTGAAAACCACATTGCCAAAGTGGTTAGAAAGACCTTCTACATAGCCCACCTCATCACGAAGGGTTTCACATCTAGATCAAGAGAGGTAATCGTGCCCCTTTATTCATCCCTCATCAGGCCCATCATAGAATACAATGCCCCTTTTGGGATGTACCTTACCCGACACCTGCAGCAATTAGAAAGACCCCAAAAGTATCTCACCAAGAGGATCAAGGGTCTCAAACAGATGCCATATACTGCTCGGTTAAAAACTCCAGCTCTACTCAGTTGCATACCGCCTACTTCGAGGCGATCTATGCCTGACATACAAAGCTATGTCAAATCCAGAATTAATGGACATGCTCCACCTCAGTAAATCTAAATCCCTTAGAGCCACACGCTCGAGGGACTTGAACCTCAGCACAGAAATAAATAGAACTTGCTGGAGGGTCAGGTTCATAACCCAGAGGCTCCCGTCGCTCTGGAATAGAATTCCAGTTCATGTGAGGCAGAGCACCTCACTGAATCTCTTCAAGAAGAATCTCGATAAGTGGATGGGGGATCGTAGGTTTGTCCCAGGGATTACTCCCGTGTCACTATTAGACAGAGGCGCAGTAAACTAAACCTTAAAAAGGGCACAGTATACTCAAATCAAGGGGTGGCGTAAGCCATACAGAATCGGGCTAGGCTTATAATTGCCCCAGGGCAGATAGCTTAGTATGAACCTATGAACCTTTGAACCTATCTCTGCAGTTTTGACTCATTCTACTAGTATTTCAGATGCTAAACTTAGGACTAAAAGAGGATAAACTCAGATAGCCTGCAAAGAAGTACTATTACCAATGGATATTGTTTTTTCACAGACCTACTTTATTCAGGCTGTGTTATCAGAATTCCTACCACCTTCATTGACAAGTTTCAGGAATTAAAAGTCTAGAACATTTTTGAAAATAGGTAAACATGACAATTTCTCCTTAATTTATTTTCTGCATGGGTATGTTGAGCAAATACTAAATCTATACAGCCCTAGATATATGAGCTGTTTCAATGTCCCAAATGCTGTCCTTCATGGATTTCTACTTTAGAAGTCAGTTGGGACTTGAAAAAGTTTATGAGGCATCCAAAATACCATTAATAATAATAATAAAAATAATAATAATAATAATAATCATCATCGTCATCATAACAACTAAACACTGAAATCAATGAAGCAGTATTGAGTGAGCCTTGAGTTAACTTTATCAAAAGCTTTTTTTGTTTTTGTCTTGATCAGTAGGCAAGACATTATTAGAATAAAAAAGATATACCCTAACATTACATTTAAATACATATCAAAAACTCACATGGACTGTGACATTGCTTAACTTAACAAGTCATCATTTAGTTTTTAGCAGGTTGCTCAAAAGTTTTTTTGAAGCATCCATTCCATTAGTCTGGAAAGTCCTCATTCTGGAAATGTATTATGACTTCTGAGCATAATGACATTCTTCTGGGTAGGGGCTAAGCCACTCTTCTCCCACTTTCTCATAAAATCATGTCAATACAGGATAGTGAAGGGAGGGTATTATAATGAGTTAGAGGGGAAGGGATCTGGTTATGACAGACAAGATAACCACAAGCACTGCCCCAAGATCCATTTTAGGAAACTGTCATCAGATGGGAGTGATTACACAGACTTCCTGAAATAAAAGAAGTGGTAAGCTGATCCTTGCCAACATCTAAACCAAACAGGCTGTGCAGATAAATCCTGGTACAAGTGCAAATTCTCTGTAGACGGTATCTACAAGGTTTTCTGATTGGAAATATGGTGCTTGGAGTTTTAAATGACAGCCCAACACTCCTATTGCTCCCATCCATAGAAGCATTGACCTCTCAGAAGAAGAGGACTTGCTTATTGGTAGGTATTGATTACTTTATGGCTCTCACACTCTGCTTTCATTGTTTTTGAACAAAGTAAAGCAGACAGTGTTTAATGAAACATGATGGCTTCCTTTCAGTTATTGATAGTTCTTAGGTCTGAAAAATGGCTTAATTTTCTTAGTGAGGCATAGTTGTTTTACACCTCTAAATCAACCTAATGAGAGTAGAGAATGTTTCTCTTTTTGTGAGAGAGATCAGTAGAATATGGACATTTAGAGAAACACTATCTTTATATTCCAAAGTAATATGATTCGGCACTTACTTGCCAAGTTAGAGTTCATACATTTATAAGCTGTGAACAAGTGTTCAGATCATAAGGTCATCAAGGAACACTAATAAACCATGAAGAAAGACCAAATGTTGAGCTACCCACCGAATATTCAGGTTTATTCTAAAATTACATAGTGATTCAGATTTATTTAACCCTCTACATTATCAGTATTATCTGTGCAAAAATAAATTCCTGGCTTTAGTATTTTCAGTTGTAATTGAAACTGAAGACTGTTGTATCTGTTTGGTAAAATACTAGTATTTTCCTCCAGCCCTACAATTATCTGTCCTCACTTATTTAGATAAATAAACCTGCATAGTACCTAAGACAGAATCTATTTCAATTTGGCTTGACAAATTGTTGAATCCAATAGTACAAAGGACAAAGTCATACTTGAGAGACTCATGGCATTTATTGGAATGTTTGGGTCAGTTAAATCAGTGTGACATGTCATTTAATTTTGCGTCACTAGACGTAACATCTTTATACACAAGTATAAATCAAACTATTGGTGTAGAATTTTTAAGGGAATATTTAAGTCAATATACCAATCTGGAGAACAACATGGTTAATACCATATGTGTATTAATGGATTTAATATTAGAAAACAACTTTTTCATATTTGAAAATAACTCACAAGCACAATACCAACTTGGCTGGAATTCAGCAATAAAGGCAACCGCAATCCGTTCTTGAAACTGTTTAATATATCCAACTCAATAAAAGCACGACAGCAGGTTAAGTTACACACGAAACTGTAATGGATGAATCAACAATCCTCACATAAGTAACACCCTCCGATGTTAAGCGCTTTCATTTGCAATATGCAAACTTCATCAGAACACTTTCAGTGCTACTCACAATTTAATTTAAACACATTTTGGCGCCAACCTGACTCAAAAACTTAAAGGTACACTGCATAATGTTAGCAACCAAATAAATACATAAACTTACTGAGGTGTTAGTCCTACCCTATGTATGTACTCTATGTACAAGGATTATATATATCCTAATATAAAAGTTAAAACATATATAATAAATATGTTACACAAAAATGTTAAAATATTTAAAAACTACTAATACTATGCAATAATTATAAATACTATATTAACTGCTACTACTGTATGCTACTAGATTGTATGACAAGGAATGTCTGACTTACGAACATAAACACTCTCTAACTATAAATGATAATCACTAGAAGTTAACAATAAAAAGTTAATAATGACTACCTATACATATAACCAACAATTGGTGGATATGTACAATAACCACTAACTGCCTCATGGGAGGTATATGTGGCTTATTCACAATTTGAGAAACGGTTTTATGCTAATAAAATCATTTAGTCCTGGGGTACTAGTGGCATCTACCAACATCTGCCACTTACTCTCCCTACATGATAATTTGTTTTTCCAGTCACCCCCTAAGGGGTTACTAAATTCCTGATCAATAATAGTAAATGTGAATACATGTTGTTCACTAGTATCCTTGATATGTCTATATAGAGCATTCTTTAAATCTTTATTTTTGATTTTATAGTAGTGTTCATAGATACGTTTCTTCAATTGCCTCTCCGTCTTTCCAATATAGAAAGCGGGGCATAAATTACATTTGGCTAAATACACCACTAGTTTGGTATAACAGAAACCTCCTATGCTCTTAATTTTGGTATGATTAACATCTTCCAAAATGATGTGGGCTGAGGTGTTAATATATCTACACTGTTTACAGTGTCCACACTTCTTGGTGTATGTATGTCTGTCATTAACTTTGTATTCATAATTACCTACTCTCTCCAAAAGTTTTTTAATATTTGGAGCTGTCCTATATACTACAATGGGATATGAACCCAACTTATTTCTACAATCATCTGTAGCCGTTATAATGTCCCAAAATCTGGTAACTATTTCCTTAATGTAATGGACAAAAGGTGAATATGTTAGCACGCAAACTCTGCCCCCTTTAAATTTATTGGCTGTATGTGTTTTATTTAAACTTTCATATTTACCCAGTAGAGGAATATATTTGATGTCCCACTGCGAACTAACATAATTGATAGTGTCATCCAATAATGTCTTCGGATAACCCCTGTTAATGAATAATTGAAAAATATATTTCATTTCTTTCTCCATCTCTTCTTTCTCAGATGACATCCTAGCTCCCCTAATGCATTGACCCTTTACTATATTCTTAAAAATGTGTCTAGGATGGTTACTGGTGAAAAATACATAGTCATTTGAAAATGTAGTCTTTCTATGAACTTTGGATGCATAACCTTCTACAGTCTTGTAGATGAACGTGTCCAGGTATGATATACCACTATCATTAACATTATATGTGAATTTTAAAAACTCTGTGGTATTGTTGATATACTCCATAAATTTAACAATATCATTCCTGTCACCATTCCACAGGACAAAAATGTCATCCAAATATCTTACATATAAACGTATATGGTCTTTATAACTACTATTAAACACGTACTTGGACTCCCAATCTAGCATGACTAAATTTGCAAAAATGGGTGCACATGATGCACCCATTGCCACACCAGTATTTTGTTTAAATACTTCGCCCTCAAAGAATATGTAATTATGATCTAATACCAGTGACATCATATCTAGTATTAATACAATTTTATCCCAGCTGAAGTTAGAATAATTCCTCAAACTGTTGCAGAAAAAATCTAAGAGTTCTTCTTTGGGAATGCATGAAAACAATTCACAGACATCAATAGTCACAAATATATACTCGGATTTGCATGTCGTAGGAGTTAATTTCCCCAGAAAATCCCAAGAGTCAATGACGAGGTGCGGAATGTTGTTATAAATATGTTTGACCCAACTGTCCATAGTACGTCCTATATTAAAAGTTTTAGATTTAGACCCTGATATTATTGGTCTAAAGGGTGGGTCAGTAAGTGATTTATGAACCTTTGGGATGCCCACTATTTGGGCCAATGTTGGAAATTGAATGCTAATAAAGTCATAGACCTCCTTAGTGATTCTATTATCTAATAGATATTCTTCAATAAAAGAATCAATACGTCTGTATCCAATATACACCTGATTCATAGAAATTACTTCATAATGTCCTGATTCGTATAAAATTTTATGAATGGCAGCTTTATAGTCATGTTTTGAAAATATGACCACACCTCCCCCTTTGTCCGGTTTCATTATTCTTATATCGGGATTTTTTATCAATTCATTAAGACATGTTCTTTCCTCTGTACTTAAATTGTCCATAGGTCTATACACAGATTCATTATTCCTTCTAACTTGTTTTTTAAACCTATAAATGTCTCTACATACCAAATTGTCATAATTCGTGACCATGGGATTACTGTTGGGTATATAACAACTTTTATTCTTTAAAATACTTTCTACTTTATTATTGTCATCTTCACCACTTTTAAACAACATAGCTAAATTTAACTTCCTACAAAATAACTTGATGTCCTTGATACTGTCCACCAGATTGAATTGTGAATTGGGAATAAATTTCATGCCTTTAGCTAATAGCTGATAAAATTCCTCTTGAATATTATAGTCTGAATAGTTGAAAACATTAAAGTCATTGAATGTGCTCATAACCATCTTGGGTGTAGATGGAGTATCTTGTCCTAAATCTGGTGGAGTTGATTCTTCCAATGGCACATTATTAACAGAACTTATCTCTCTTTCATGTATAGCAATCTCCGTAACAGAATGTTGTTCTACATTTTCCTGTTGAATTGATTGTGAAACTTTGGATTTTTCTTGAATGTGGGGTGAAATCTGCCTCCTTGAAAATTTTCATTATAGTCCTCCCTTATTACCCTTTCTCCATAGTTCCTTTCTGTTGTTCTAAACTGTCTTTCCTGTGGCCAAATATATGCTTTCTGTGTTCGATAAGATTCAACATCCCTGTCTAATTTGCCATGTTTTCTATTGAATATGCTTTGAGCTAGTTTATCAGCTGTGTGGAATTGTTTATTATACAAATCCTGCCAAGTATGAAATTCTGCATGTTTTAAAATGCTTTGATTTATAATTTCTACTTCATGAATAAGGGTTAACATTTTTTCATCATTGTGTGGAATTAACAATTTCATGTATTTAAACCCGAATTCATCAAACAAATTATTAAATTCAAATTTCACATGATCATTGTATGTCAAACCCATAGGCAGTTTGAAAAATCTAATGCCTTTGGCAACCACCTGAATACTAATACATTTATTTAAATACGCATTGTCCACTTTTATATTTTTTATAGATGACAATTTCTTCCCAAAATTATAAATCATATCTTTTAAGGAATTGTTATTAGAGCTCCCCTCATATGGGGCGGGGGCCTGATACACTTTACTAAAATCATATTCATTATTAAGAAACACATATATAGCATCATTCTCTGTACTTCCTGTTTTAGATCTAGTATATTTGTTATACACAACGTCCTTACAAGGACTTGATATAGTCTTTTTAGAAATACCTTTGTTGTTAAAGTCTTTACCACCACCAGATACATATGTTTTAATTGCAGTGTTGCTTTTCGGTATGGCCCCCTTCCTTTCCATGTCCATTCGGTTCTGCAACAAGCTGAAATCAAAGGTGAAGTCCCTATCTGGAGATAGCACAAATTTCTCGTCAGTCTGTAGCATTTCTAATGACTCATGACGAGTAGCAGAAAAAACGTTGGCTGGACTGCATTGGCCATTCAGGATTTCAGTATCTGCACTAGAGTCTACTGTTAAAACAATTTCCTTTTTGGAGCAACAATGTGAACCAGTTTTGACCATATCGTCCTTCTCCTCAGCGTTCGCTAGTGCCGGTCTGGCATTCTCCACCAAGCTTAAAAACAGTTGCGTAAGTTTTTTCACTTCAGCGTGAAGTCCAGAGACTTCCGTTCGTAACTGCTTCAACTCGTCTGCTTCCTGGATGGTTTGCGTCTCCTCACCAATACCAGCCATGTCAGCAAAAAGCAACCAAGAATCCAATAAAGCAAGTACAATAACTCACAAGCACAATACCAACTTGGCTGGAATTCAGCAATAAAGGCAACCGCAATCCGTTCTTGAAACTGTTTAATATATCCAACTCAATAAAAGCACGACAGCAGGTTAAGTTACACACGAAACTGTAATGGATGAATCAACAATCCTCACATAAGTAACACCCTCCGATGTTAAGCGCTTTCATTTGCAATATGCAAACTTCATCAGAACACTTTCAGTGCTACTCACAATTTAATTTAAACACATTTTGGCACCAACCTGACTCAAAAACTTAAAGGTACACTGCATAATGTTAGCAACCAAATAAATACATAAACTTACTGAGGTGTTAGTCCTACCCTATGTATGTACTCTATGTACAAGGATTATATATATCCTAATATAAAAGTTAAAACATATATAATAATTATGTTACACAAAAATGTTAAAATATTTAAAAACTACTAATACTATGCAATAATTATAAATACTATATTAACTGCTACTACTGTATGCTACTAGATTGTATGACAAGGAATGTCTGACTTACGAACATAAACACTCTCTAACTATAAATGATAATCACTAGAAGTTAACAATAAAAAGTTAATAATGACTACCTATACATATAACCAACAATTGGTGGATATGTACAATAACCACTAACTGCCTCATGGGAGGTATATGTGGCTTATTCACAATTTGAGAAATGGTTTTATGCTAATAAAATCATTTAGTCCTGGGGTACTAGTGGCATCTACCAACATCTGCCACTTACTCTCCCTACATGATAATTTGTTTTTCCAGTCACCCCCTAAGGGGTTACTAAATTCCTGATCAATAATAGTAAATGTGAATACATGTTGTTCACTAGTATCCTTGATATGTCTATATAGAGCATTCTTTAAATCTTTATTTTTGATTTTATAGTAGTGTTCATAGATACGTTTCTTCAATTGCCTCTCCCTCTTTCCAATATAGAAAGCGGGGCATAAATTACATTTGGCTAAATACACCACTTGTTTGGTATAACAGAAACCTCCTATGCTCTTAATTTTGGTATGATTAACATCTTCCATTGTTTTTGAACAAAGTAAAGCAGACAGTGTTTAATGAAACATGATGGCTTCCTTTCAGTTATTGATAGTTCTTAGGTCTGAAAAATGGCTTAATTTTCTTAGTGAGGCATAGTTGTTTTACACCTCTAAATCAACCTAATGAGAGTAGAGAATGTTTCTCTTTTTGTGAGAGAGATCAGTAGAATATGGACATTTAGAGAAACACTATCTTTATATTCCAAAGTAATATGATTCGGCACTTACTTGCCAAGTTAGAGTTCATACATTTATAAGCTGTGAACAAGTGTTCAGATCATAAGGTCATCAAGGAACACTAATAAACCATGAAGAAAGACCAAATGTTGAGCTACCCACTGAATATTCAGGTTTATTCTAAAATTACATAGTGATTCAGATTTATTTAACCCTCTACATTATCAGTATTATCTGTGCAAAAATAAATTCCTGGCTTTAGTATTTTCAGTTGTAATTGAAACTGAAGACTGTTGTATCTGTTTGGTAAAATACTAGTATTTTCCTCCAGCCCTACAATTATCTGTCCTCACTTAGTTAGATAAATAAACCTGCATAGTACCTAAGACAGAATCTATTTCAATTTGGCTTGACAAATTGTTGAATCCAATAGTACAAAGGACAAAGTCATACTTGAGAGACTCATGGCATTTATTGGAATGTTTGGGTCAGTTAAATCAGTGTGACATGTCATTTAATTTTGCGTCACTAGACGTAACATCTTTATACACAAGTATAAATCAAACTATTGGTGTAGAATTTTTAAGGGAATATTTAAGTCAATATACCAATCTGGAGAACAACATGGTTAATACCATATGTGTATTAATGGATTTAATATTAGAAAACAACTTTTTCATATTTGAAAATAGTTATTTTCAGCAAATCTCAGGAATTGCAATGGGTTCTAGAGTTGCACCTAGTTTTGCCAATTTAGTAATGGCAATGTGGGAAATTAAATTCCTTGATTCACATCCATTATCAAATAACATATTTTATAAAAGATACATAGATGATTTGATTTTTTTTATAGCAGGGAGACATTGATTCCTTTCATACATTTGTGAATTACTTAAACAATTCTACACATTTTTTTAAATTTACTATTGGCAATTTTGGGGATAATATAGTTTTTTTGGATATTCATCTAAGTATAAATAATGAACACACATTATTTGAGAGCAGTATTTTTAGAAAGTCCACATTTGTCAATCAATATTTATACCACGATAGTTTACATCCTAATTTTATGAAACGTGGTGTAGTTAAAGGACAGTTAATTAGACTGAGTCATTTGACTAGTAGAGATGAAATATTTTTAAACAAAACAGTTAAATTGATGAACTTCTTTGTGGAAAGAGGTTATGACCGGGTATGGTTAAACAATATATTAAGAGAAGTCATTGATCTCAGGGCTAATAAAGCATGTCCTATATTATATCAAACTAATGATTTAAATTTAAATGTAGTAAATAATAGTAAAGACAGTGCTTGTAGTAATTATAGGTTAGCCTTTCACATTCCAATTTCCAATGAGATGGCAATTATTAGAAAGATTATTTGGAACAATTGGAAGGTGGTGTTGGGCAACACTGATCTATGCACTGTTATTGGTAAATTTCCACTTTTTACTTATAAAAGGACGGTCAATATAAAGACCATTTTAGAAAGTGGTAGTTATGGGTACACTGATGTTCTAAGTACTTTTAATTTTAGTACATTTCCTTGTGGATCTTGTAAACAATGTAGGTACATTTCAGGTAGTAACACAGTGTTTTTTAAGCATTTGAACAAGATTATTTATAGTAAAGGATATTACACCTGTAAGACTAAAAATGTGGTTTATGTTGCTATGTGTGTTTCATGTGAACATTTTTATATAGGTAAAACAATAAGAACGCTTAATAGGCATATTTATGAGCACATTTTAGCTATAAGAAAAAAGGATATGTCTAATGCGTTGGCAAAGCATGCTATTACTTGCTCAAATTTCAAAGCGTTTTCATTTTCTGTGTTAGAAAAAGTTAATGGTGATTTTTTTCTGGGAATTTTAAAGTTAATTTGGAATGTAAAGAAACCTTGTGGCAGATTTTATTTAATGCAGATCAGCTTCCTGGATTGAATGATATGATTAATATAAAGTGCTTTTTACAAGCACAAAGGTTATAGTTATACATATATATATATATATATATATATATATATATATATATATATTATATATGAATACATACATTTTTTATTAATGATATAGATATAAATATATGTATTTTTAGGAATTTGTACTTTCTAGTATGAAAACATTTTAATTTAGGTGTTTTTAAAGAAAGGTGATGAATTTCTTTTATGCACTGTATTTGAAACAACTCATTAAGTACTTTACACATCCTATTAGTCTTTCAGATCACATGAGATGTTCTATTTATTATTTAAATGATTTAAAATGTGGGGATGATATTTCTGATGAATTTCATGATCATTAAAGTGGATGAAATGCGTAAACACAAGATGGTGGCAGTTTTTACTTCAGTCATATTCTGGCATTTTCTTATCTGTATAGTACCTATTTTGCAATGTAAACAAATGTAAGTGTCTGCATCTGTCCATAAAGGTTGTATTTTTTTGTAAGTTTCATTGAACAGATTCTAAGGTTAATCTATAGTGTACTCAAGGAAGCAATTATTGTATTCTATAGTCAATTTAATATATATCTTACAGAAATAATAATACATTGCTCATCCCTTGAGCTAATGTGTTTAAACTTTATACCAAACTGCCTTATGGCTCTGTTACCTGCTTCATTCAAATGCATAACAAAGGAAAACCTATTTGCAATAGTAACACTGTGGCCCTTAAATGCTTAGCTTCAGCCAGATCTTTTAACTCCAGCTAATGAGGTTGAGGTAGACATTCTTCCCCAAAAACATCACTTTGCATTTATTTGTACAAAAGTGCAAGCCTGAGTTGTTGACCCGGTATGTGATTTTAGCCAAGTATAATTTGAATGATCACTATCATTTTTGCTGGTTATTGTGAAACCAATTGTGTAGTGATCAGTTTATTTACTTAGCTAACAATGATCACTCTTAGGAACTGATGCAAATACCAGATTGAATAAGTAAAGTCTGCACACCTACCACTTTGGTACCACTCTTTACACAGGCACAAAATTAGATAATATTTCTTGCGCATTTACAGCATGTTGTCTATTACAAGGTCAGTTCATTACCCAATTTATTATAAAGCAACTAAGAATTCCTTAAACTGTGGCATGCATAATTACATCAAAAGTTTCAAATACGTCTACAAATATAGCTCCAAATGTTACCCCAAATCTCAGGCCATTGCAATAATTTTGTAGAATTCTATCAGATTTTAAGAGTATATCATCAGTTGTAAAATCCATGATGATATATGCCCTATAATGGAAATTCCCTGTATTCTTTTTTTTTCATTTAATCTATAATGCGTCTTTTGGATGATATACCCATAATGGGTGTCAAACTAATTGACGGGCTGTAATTCATGAGCTCAGCTTTACCTTCTTTCTTTTTTTATTTGAAATTATCCATGATTTTGGAGTAATTCTTTCAAAAAGATAGTTACTGAGTACAAGTTAAGAACATCAATGCTACATCAGGTGTAATGTTAATAAGTAGAATCATGGGTATATTTTAGGAACCCATAGACAATTTGTTTTAACTTCTTTAATAACTTCATGATAGATTCTTCTTCACTGAATAGATATATTTCTCCTTTGAAGGATTTGGAGTGTCATTAACTATTAGTGAAATTAGTTATTAAACTTATCGGCCATTATTTTTGGATCTGATATGATCAATTCACTGACCTGCACAGAGTTTATCATATGTTAGGACACAGTAAATTACTAATATATTTATTGATTTATTATTTATTTATTGACATTTGTTGACCGGGAAAGTTCAATGGGCTTGAGACCCATTTTCAATGGAGGCCCGGGGAGAAAAGCCCCAAGTTACATGAAAATCATTACATGAATTAAGGAAACAAAATTATAATTATAAAGCAAGTGAAATAATACAGAAAACTATTTAAACAGCAAATATGTTGTAAAAAGGCACAATACAGTAATAATGGAACATTAGCATGTAGGAAAATCATACAGTTAGAAATATTTAACAATGCAGCTCAATATTTTTTTTTGGGGGGGTACGAAAAGGGAAAGATAAAATTAGAGAGTTAAACTTAAAGGTAAGGCAGATATAGTTAGAATCTTATAGCTAGGTAGTGGAAATAAGTAGATTATAGGTGGCATATATTTAATGGTAGCATTAAAAGTAGAAAGTGGCAGAGAAGAGAAAATGTGTTAAGATAGTTGTATAGAAGTGTGGACTAGGATACTAAAGATTAAGGATAGCTCATACGGTGGCATCAGAAGCAAGTTTATCTTCATATCTAGCCTCATCCTATCCTATTGTAACACAAATTTCTTTTGCAATGTTATTTAACTTCTTTTTGTTTTTTTTTTCTGTTAATTTTTAATAATACCTGCAAATTATATACTACATTTTGCATTATGTAATTAATGTTGACTGCAACCAGAATAGAGATTTAGTATTTGAAGTACAAGTATATTTGTCAGTTGCTGCTTCTTCAACAATATTTACCAATATTATAAATATTGTACTTCCATCTCTTTATCTGTACTGAAGTCTGACCAGTTCATATTACATAAGTGTTTTAGCATCATTATAATTATTCAGGCCATAATTACATTTCTTAATATCTGAAGATGGAGCAGGTACACATTTGATATCAAATGTAAAAGCATTATGATATGAAGACCCCAAAGGTTCACAGATCCCAAAGGTTCACAGATTTAGATGCTTTTTTTATTATATTTAAGTTGTCAGTTGTTACAAAGTTTAATACATTATTGCATTTAGTTTTACCACTGATTCGCTGATGGAGGCTATGGAATAAAAGGATGTGAATAAATTCTTTAGAATTATTTGTGTCAGAAAAAAAATATTCTGCTTAATCATTTCATAATTATCACCCATCAATAGTATATTATTAATATAAAATATCTTGTTTGATTAAATAGGTAGTTGCTCTATATTTATGGGTCCACTCAAGGTCTCCTGTATCTTATAAGCAAACATAAATTGCCATTGTTAATCATTTCAGAAATTTCATGAGGTAGACATTCAGTTCCATTGTCATCTTATTCAAGTATGATATTACGGTTCTCTGAATCTGTGAATAATATTAGTCTACCCATCTTGAGTTTTCTATGAGATTTTTTTTCTAATTTATAAATTTAAAATATAACTCTCTTAAATTACAAGACTCTGCAACAGCAGTAGTTTTAAACTAGGCCAAATGTATCAATCTGCAAAATTCTTCATATTTATTCTACAAGTTTTGGGTGTTGTATTAACAACATTTCATAATGCCAAGACACCTGTTTGATGTTACTGGAAAAGAGTTGTATTTACTACATTCTCTAAGAAGTGTTATAAAAACTGATTTGTTAGCTGTTTAAAATGTTCTTTAAATTCTCCTTACTGATTTTCTGCTGTTTTAAACATTTTTAGTGTCTCACTGCTATTTTTCTGCCATGTTAAACATTTTCTAGTGATTCCTGCAGAAGCTAGGGTAGATAGTAGCTGTAGCATAGTCCAGATACAGGTTTGATGCATCTGGGTTTGTTTCTAGTGGCTGTTTAGTCTGAACACATTTTCCAGGCCATCTTGGATTGGAAGGGGCCTTTCTGCACTCTGCTGAGAGGATCGTGCTGATTGGAACCTGTCTGGTGAAGAGTGGTTGGTCTAGTGCGTGAAATAAGCATGCTCATTGGTCCTTTTGAACCTTTTTAAAGTTTTTTCCAAGTTTTTAGCTTCAGCTATTTAAGCCCTGCATTTGAGCAGGTTTCTGCTGGTTTGAGCTTCTTGCAGCATCATGCACAGCCGTGCAATTGTGTGCCATAGCCGGACAGATTAATTCAACAGTTTTTCCCTTCATTACAGCTGTACCACAGTAGTGTAGCCCTCATCTTTATTACTTTTCCAGTCAAGGAAATACTGCTAGTAAGCTAAATCCTATTAAATTACCAATTAAGAAAATGGCAGAAATATCCATCCACTGAGTTCCTCCTTAATCAATCCTGAAAGGCACCCCTAGTAACAACAATCTCCAACCTAGCATTATGGACAGTTGAAACACCCTTGTTTCTCATGCCAACCTTGTTGACTTGGGTCTCTTGAGGCAGTGTAGCAATTTCTTCATGTACCCCGACAACCCTCTACTAATAACTCATTCTAGTATAGAGTGTGAAAGATGTATCTGTACCAAGAATCTTGAATCCATGCTCTCTCACCCTCAAAACTATAAAATGGAAGAGTTTGCCAATCCACCCACCACTACACATGCACATAGTACCACTACTCAAACACACTGTACGCATTCAACATACACGGACGTTCTCTCAAAAACCTGCTGAGACATCAGAGATCTTCAAAACACAAAACTGCTACAACTAACACAGTTCCCACAGCACCCATGACACATAGCAACACCAGTGTCTCAGCTACCAAGCCTGTAAGTTCTAACACTCAAAAAACACATTTTCTAGTCATTGGAGACTCAATAGTGAGATACACAGATGTCCCACTCACCAGGTTGGACAAGTAGAAAGTCACATTCAGCTGCCTGTCCTGTGCCAGTATACATCAGATCACACATACCCTCACATCTCTCAGCAACACGGACCATTATGCTTCTGTCATAGGTCATGTTGGAGTGAATGACCTGAGACATATCTTACTGGCCTATATGAAGAGATACATGATTGAGCTCTCTGAGTACATGTCCCAAGTAGATATGTCCCTAGCCTTGAGCAGCATATTACCCTCACCTAGAATGATGCACAGAATATAAAAAAGATTGATTTCAATAGTTGGCTTAGTTTTTGGTGTCTTTAAAATGGGATCCAGTTTCTGTTGGCCTGGGAAGCCATGGTCGACAGACCTAACCACTTTGCAAGAGATGGTTTGTACCTGGCACATCTAAGCTTTTTGCTGCTGGCAAAGGTTCTTGCCTCCCCCATAGTGGGTTTTTTTTAGGCAAAACTTTGAAAACAAACTTACTGATATGAAAATTAGCCACTCATAACATAGTAAGGGTCATGCTACTGGACTTTAGGAGCTTAAACCCAAAACTACAAACCCTGGAAACACTTCAGTCCAAGGCAGATGTAGGAAAAAAATGTTTCTAAGCTTGTTTCCTGCCTTTCCTATAAATTGTCTAGTCCAGATACAGATTTGCTGTATTCAGGACTGTTTGTAAGCTTCTGAGCCCCCAAGCGTTTCTGTGTTGGAGGGAAGCCTTCTAGCTTAATTTTGTTTCTTAGAACTAGCCAGTTTTCTAGTTTCAGCACTAAAATCTGTTTCTTTGAGCTCAGCACTTGTTCAGAACTCATTGTAAGCACTAAATAAGCTACAAATTATTACAGCACTCAACTTTCCTCACTGGTCTAGAGGAAAACAGTTTTTAGTACTTAATAAATTAGCACCTATCCAGGCATGTCTAAGGGTCAGCTCCCTGTGTTTTCTACCTGATGAATCTGGGCATCTTGGGGCAATGCAGCAATTGCCTCATGTACACAGACAACCATCTCTTCCTACCACCCAACACTACAACCTGTAAGAGATGCACTTATATAACCAAAATGGAAGCAAAGCTCTCTTCACCCAAGACTGGACTAGACAGTCAAGAGGAGAAGGTAAACACTTGCACCACACCACACTAATAACATAGTCCCTCAAAACCTACACCACCAAAACACACACATAGAAACACAAAACACACACCTACATCCACAGAGGCTCTCAAATAAAATCTACCCAAGCAACAGGGACCTACAAAGCAGAAATGCAAGCAACCCCCACCCCCCAACACAACCCAAATGACACATAGCCCACAATCTCAGTGTGCCACTCAAACACAGCCCATAAGGCATAACAATGTATCCAACACTCTAGTCATGGGTGACTCTATAGTCAGGCACACTGATGTTCCACTCACCAGGCTAAACAAGAAGAAAGTTACTGTCAGCTGCCTGTCAGGTGCCAGGATCCACCACATAATGCATGCACTCGGGTCACTCCACAGCAAGTACAAATATCACTCTGTCATTGTCCATGTTGGTGTGAATGACTTGAGATGTACCTCCCTGGACTACATGAAAAGAGACATGGAGGAGCTTTCTGATCTTGTAGCCAAGGCAGCCTGCCATCACCCAAAATTATACCACAGTACAAGGACAAAATGATTGTCTTCAAGAATTGGCTAAGCTTCTGGTGTCATTCTAAGGGGATCCAGTATCTGTCTGCCTGGGATGACATGATCGACAAACGACGATGCTTTGCCAGAGATGGTCTGCAGCTGTCGCCCTTGGGATTCCGGATACTGGCTAAGGCTCTTGCCCACCCCTATAGTGCCTTTTTTAGGCAAGATTCAAATGACAAATTCCCCACCGTAACAGGTACAAGCAAGCAAAATCTGAGGGTAATGCTACTCAGTGTTAGAAGTCTAAACCTCAAAATGCACTCACTCGAGGCACTCCTTAAAATGGGGAACATCAACATCTGTGCAGTGACAGAGACCTGGTTCAAGGCTCCAGAGAGCACCCCTGCATTACCAGGCTATAATACATAGCACACCTTTTGGCCACCTAACTTGGACAGAAGCATTAAAGGTGCAGGCGTGTCCATATTCCTTAAGGATACCCACACCTCCAGGCTAGTTGCTCGGGATAATGCATCTGAGATTATCCAAATGCAACTAAGTCTGGGCAAGACCACAATGCAAATTGTTGCTTGCTACAGATCCCCCACCATATCCCAGGATTCCCACTCCTTATTTCTTGATACACTGGAAAATTTTAGGGTACAACCTAACACCCTAATAATGGGTGATTTCAACTACTCCACCATTAACTGGGAAAACTACTCATGTACCAACGCTTGTACTCAACGTTTTCTGCAATTCATAAATTCCAATGCCTTAGATCAACTTATCCACACCCCCACTAGGGGGCAGCAATATCCTAGACCTGGTCATTATCAACATGGGCAACCGGTGTTCCACACCAGAGGTCAATTCCTCGTTGGTCAGTTCCGAACACAAGCAAATCACCCTAGACATCCACATCCCAGCCCCACCTCCCCCCCATTAGGGAAACCACCATAAAAAATTTCTCCAAAGCCAACTTCACGCTTCTTAAGAAAGAAGTGGCAAATTTCACGACACCCATGCTGACGGACAATAGAGATATGACTGCTGAATCCTATACATTTGCACTTTATAAGCACTTACATGAGTGCATGGATTGTGCAATCCCTAACAGAACCAAGATGCTATCCTCCAAAAAAAAAGCCAATCTGGTGGTCCCCTGCTATAAACAAACGCTACAACAGAAGAAAGAAACTGTTGCAAAAAAGAGTAAAATCCCATGATTGAAGGAACTCCATGGTCAGCCTCAGTAAGAAGTTGAGATCCCTCATAAAATCCTCCAAAGCTAGTTATGAAAACAAAATTGCCACTGATTCTAAAGACAACCACAAAGCATTTTGTAGCTATGTCAAGAATCTCAATGACAACCCTCAGATCTGCTCTGAGTTACAGCACAATGGCATTAAATATACAGAACCAACTGATATTGCCAACATCCTGCTGATAGGTTCAGTGCTAACTTTACCCCTCTCTCATCCCCTAAAGGGCCCATCTCTATACCGGAAGAATGCAAAGTACCTGTAATCATGGCTGCACAGGTAAAAAACACACTCTCCAAAGCCAAGAATACAGCATCCATGGGACCTGACAGCATCCCAGGCTGCGTTCTACATGAAATACAGAACGTACTGGCACCCCACCTAAGTACCATGTTCAATCATAGCCTCACCTCAGGCTTTCTGCCCACTGAATGGCACACAGCAACAGTTATCCCACTCTACAAAGGGGGAGCCACCACGGACCCCGGGAACTACCACCCCATTAGCCTGATGAGCCTAGTCTGCAAGGCTATGGAGCATATCATCATGGAACTTATAAACAATGACATTGGTAATCTCCAAACTCTGGACCTTACCCATTTTGGGTTTGTAAAAGGCAGATCCTGTCTCGTAAACCTGATAGACTTCTTTGAAGTGGTCACCAAAGCTGTAGATGAGGGTAAGGTGATACACACAGCCTATCTAGATCTCGCCAAAGCTTTCAACATCATCCCCCACTCTGGAATTATAGACAAACTCACTAAGCTAGGTATAAATCCCTATGTTACAAGATGGGTTGCCAACTGGCTCACTGACCGAACACACACTGTGAAAGTAGCAGACTCTAAATCCAGCTTCAGACCAGTGACAAGTGGAGTACCACAGGGTTCAGTCCTAGGTCCTCTCCTGTTTGGTATCTACTTCTCTGAAGTACAGGCTAACACAGAAGGTCTTTGTCTAACAAAGTTCACAGATGACTGCAAACTAGGAACCATAATCAAATCTCATAATGATGTGGACATCCTTCAAAAGGGCCTCACTGAGACAGATGCCTGGTGTCAAAGCCATGGCCTCAAGCTCAATGCCAAAAAGTGCACTGTCATCCCTTTTGGTAAAAACTCTGTACCCATGATCTGCCACTTAGGCGGTAGTCTACTAAACACTGAAAGTGTAATAAGAGACATTGGGACACAGGTGGACAGTAGTCTCTCCTTTGATAATCACATCACCACAGTAGTCAGGAAATCCTTCTATGTGGCACATCTCATCACAAAAGGTTTCTCATCCAGGAAAAAAAGGTCATTGTTCCCCTCTACTCATCACTCATTAGACCTATTATAGAGTACAACGCCCCTTTTGGTATGTACCTCACAAGACATCTACAACAACTGGAAAGGCCACAGAAATACCTCACAAAGAGGATTACCAGCCTCAAACAGATGCCCTACGCAGACCGTCTCAAAAACCTCTAGCTTTACTCTGTCACATATCGCCAACTCAATCACGATCTCTGCCTAACATACAAAGCTATGTCAAACCCAGAGCTGCTGGACATGCTCCATGTAAAGAAATCCCAATCCCTCTGTGCTACACGCTCTAGGAACCTAAACCTTGTCACCACAATAAACAGAACATGCTGAAGGGATATATTCCTTTCTCAGAGACTTCTCATACTCTGGAACAAACTACCTATCTATATCAAACAAAGCTCCTCATTAGCACTCTTCAAGAAAAATCTTGATGATTGGATGGGAGATAGGAAATTCACTCCGACGATCACTTCTGTGGCTCTGCTTGACAGGGGCACAGGGAAATAATTTTCTTGGGTGGCAAAAGCCAGGGTACCATTTGGCTAGACTTATATAGGCCCTAGGGCCAATAGCCTAGTACCTACCTATGAAGCTATGAACCTATGTCTGTGCAGTCACAGAAACCTGGTTCAAGGCCTCAGAGAGTTCCCTGGTCTTGCAAGGCTTCAATGCCTTCTGCACCTTCAGACTGCAAAATGAATGTCTGAGAACCAGTTATATTAGAAAAAAATCATCTCCCATCTAGTTAGACTGGACAACTCCAACTCCATGGAGTTACTCCAAGTTCAGGTTACATTGGAAAAGACCCCCATTGAGGTCATAGCCAGCTATAGATCCTCCTCAAAGGGTCATGATGCTCATGAAGCCTACTTGACCAAACTGGAGGCAATCCAAATATTACCAAACACTCTGGTTATGGGGGATTTCAATTATCCCACCATCAACTGGGAATCCTATATTAGCCCTAACCCACTAGAGCAAAAAATCCTTGACTTTGTTAACTTAAATGCCCTGGAATAAATTGTTCATACCCTGACAAGAGGAACAAACCCACTAGATCTAATCCTCACTAACATTTCAAACAGATGCACTACCACAACTGTCAAATCTGACCACAAATCAGTCACCTTTGAGCTGACACTAACACTAGAACTCACAAAGGGTGAAATCAGACTGAAAAACTTCACCAAGGCAAACTATACTCTCCTAGGTGAAGGTATAAATGCATTTTAAGCCACACCCCCATCTGGAAGGGGTGACTACAGTGAAGCTTACTCTAAAGCCCTGTGCAATCACTTGTATAAGTATATAGGGTCAGCTATATCAGAAAAAATCAAAGCCAGAGCCCCAAGTAAAAACAAGCCACCATTAGTAGACATCCAGCATCAACAAACTTTACAATAAATGCAAAAAGATGCTTTCCATGAAAACAAAGGTGAGACCCCAGTAATGGAAATGCACCCTCCTCAGCCTCAACAGACAAATAAGACAACTTGTCAAATCCTATAATGGCCTCTTTGAAAAAAACTTAGCTAGCACAGCAAATGATAACCATAAGGCCTTTTACAGCTACGTACATAGCCTAAAAGGTAGGACCGAACTATGTGCAGAACTAGTGACCAACGGTATCACACACACTGACCCCACAGAGATAGCAAACCTGCTAGTGGATAGCTTTGCCAAAAATTTCACCCCCCTATCCATCCAAATCTATCATAAACCTTGCCCCCCCCCCACCCTACATATCTGAAGAATGTGCCATCAAAGCCTTGTCAAAGGCAAAAAACACAGCCTCTATGGGACCAGACAGCATCCCAGGCTGTCTTCTAAACAGGCTAAAACATGAACTAGCATCACCATTATTTATTTAATTTATTTAACAGTTGTTGATGAGAGAAGTACGACTAGGACAGAGCCTATTTTCAGAGGAGGCCAGGGGAGAATCACTCCAGATGCATGTCTTTGGAATGGTTATTAAGTACACTTTTCAATCATATTCTAACCACAGGCTTTGTTCCTGCAGAATGAAGAACAGCAACAGCTATTCCCATCTACAATGGCAGCCTAACAGCAGACACAGGGAATTACAGACCCATAAGCCTGATCAGCGTCATCTAGAAGGCCATGGAACGTATCATTATGGACCTCATAAATAAAGACATAGGCAACCTCCAGACTTGGTTCCTTCCCAATTTGGTTTTGTCAAGAGCAGGTTCTGCCTGTTAAAACTTATGGATTTTTTCAAAAATGTGACCAGGGCCATTGATGAGGGCAAATTTGTACACAAAGCATACCTTAACTTGCCAAGGGCTTTTGACACAATCCCACATTCAGGCATTACTGATAAACTTAGCAAAACAAATGTAAGCCCCTTTGTTGTAAGAAGAGTTGCTAACTGGTTCACAAACCAGACACACACTATCAAAGTGGATGACACCACATCAACCAGCAGACTTGTTACCAGTGGGTACCATAGGAGTCAGTGCTGGGTCCCATACTGTTTGGTATATACTTCTCAGAAGTTCAGGTCAGAAATAAGGGGTTGTGGCTGACCAGGTTTGCAGATGACTGCAAACTGGGTGCAATTATTGAATCCCCAAATGATGGCAGTATATTCCAGGAGAGTTATACACAGACCAATGACTGATGTCTTAGTCATGGTCTCAAACTGAATGCAAAGAAATGCAACATTATTCCCTTTGGCACAAACAATGTCCCTTCACACTATCAAATCAACAACAATAATCTAAGTATCCACAAAGTGGTAAGGGAGTTGGGTTCACAAGTTGACCACGACCTTAACTTCGACCACCATGTGTCTACTGTAGAAAGGAAGGTCTTCTATGTAGTACACTTGATTAGTAAAGGCATCTCTTCAAGATGAAAAGACTTTATAACTACTCAGTACTCTGCACTTATCTGGCCCATAATTGAGTATAATGCCCCATTCGGCATGCATGGTAGAAAGCACCTGCAGCAATTGGAGAGACCTCAGAGGTTTCTAACAAAGAAGATAAAGGGACTCCAGCATGTGCTGTACACAAACTGACTAAAGTCCCTGTCACTTTACACTGTGTCATATAGACTTCTTACGGGAGATTTATGCCTGGCTTACAGAGCAATCTAAGACCCAATCTAATGAACTTGCTGCATATCCGTAAATCAAACAGGATTAGGGCCACCCATTCCAGGGACCTAGGTATAGCCTATGACTTAAATAAGACATGCTGCAGGGACAGATTTATCTCCCATTGACTGCTACATCTTTTGAATAGGCTTCCTATTCATGTGAAACAAAGCTCCTCTATGACCCTGTTCAAAAGGAGCCTGGACGAGTGGATGGGGCACTGAAAATTCTTACCGGGAATAGTACCCACAACCCTCCTGGACAAGCGCTAGCATTACCAAATGCAATCCTGGGTATTAACTAACATTTCTATAGCATTAGATTGGGATGAAACAGGTAGGCTTGAAATGACCTCCAGGTTGATAGCCTAGCAATCTTACATGATCCTATGGTCTTATAAGACTGATGTATTTGGAAATTGTCCCAGACACATAGCTTGCTTCATAATGATTTAAAGGGCAGATATCCAAGGCAAACATATGACTACCTTGGACATGGTCTTTTCAGTCACTAATATGGCAAATTGTATAAAAAGTACAAAGTTGTCTCATCCATGTATTAAAATGGTGTACTTTTGTAAAGGAATAATCAATCCAATATGAAAGTGAAATGCTTCCACTTAGAAATAACACAATTTGTCTTAGTTCAAGACATTCCACTATTTCTAATTTTGTCATTTCCATGTGTTTAACAGGTGTTGACTAGAAGTCATTTATACTTGCTTGCATACTATGTATTTCTAGGTTCATAGGTTCATATGTAAGTACTAGGCAAGCTGTCCTTGTGGGCCATTTTAAGCCTACCCAGTTTCAGTTTTCATGCTTGAATTATCATATCCCACTTGGTGTTACATTGGCCATACCGATCCCATGGTCTATAATTGTATGCTACCCCTAGTGAGATTAACTAGGGTCATACATGAATAATTCGAAGGGATCCATGCATGGGATAAAGCATTTAGGAGCTGCTTCTGTCCTTTAGTAGTATGGGGGAAGTTCTGGTGTAAATTTTCTGTTTACTATGCATAGATTGAAGTTGCACTTCAATATGAGAATATTGAATATTTTTAGTTTATATGTTTGTGAAGTTCAGTCCTTATTAATGCAATACCAAGTGATATTACGGGTCTGAGTTATAGGTTAAAAAGAATTGCTGTTAAGCATGATATTCAGCCACCAGGTCTAGGTGTCTTTTCAGAAAGTTAAAATTTCTAGGATACACCAGGTATATTTAGAAACATTATGGGCAAACCTGAAATGTACAGCTTATTTAATGAATCCCAGAGGGAAGTAGCAGTTCCACACTAGGACCTCAGAGAACATGTAAGGATAGCCAAGTTAGATGGGCCTGCTGTGGCTAAAGTATGCATTCCAGTGATGGAGTCTCCCAGGCTTTTTGCATTATTATTTAAAAACATTGACGAGTTTAGAAGAGAATTTTCACACTCTAAGTGAAATGGGATTATAATCTTGCAGTGGATTTGGTACTGGATGGTTCTAACCTCAAGGCATAGAACTCTTTCAAAATTCACATGGCATAAAAACACTCATGAATCTCCTGAAAGGAACAGGAACAGGGCATGGGCATTAAAATACTGGAATCTAATTCTACAAATTATTCAGACTCTATATAAATAGCAATATATGCAGACTTTACTTAAAATAAAAAGGGAGGTAATATTTACACATTGAGAACACAGTATATTGAATCTCTCACACATGATAAATTCAGCACCCTTACTTTCAAATAACTTTTTAGAGAAACAAAGTAATTTAGACCTGGCAGATTATCTGCCTGCAATCTTTCCAGCAAATTTTGAATCTTCATGTTCAAGCAACTCCTTCCAGGGCCCTCCTCTATGGTCAATTACTATTTTGATATGTTTATATAAGTAAACAAATGACTTATTTTTATATTTTACTTGGTTTAATCTGGTAAGCTGGAATTTCACATGTGACTAGTAAGAGTTGGAATTATTGCCAGCCAAGTATTTTGATGTTCTGATGAAGGCTTGTTAATATTAAAAGATGAAAGCACTAAGCATATAACTATTTGGATCCATGATATTTACTTGTTCCTTTGAGGCAATTCATAGGTATTTCTACAGTATATGGATTCACTGGTTTCAACAACCACTACCAGCCTGGTTCAACATTCTAACAGTCCTTACAGAAGGGATAAAGGACATAAGATCATGCAATGTTAGAGGTTATTACAAGCTGATGAGTCTAGTTATACCTTTATCATACCCATTGGTATATTGCAGTGTACATAAAATTTTTGACTAATATCCAGCTAGTTAGTGAAGGGGTTCATAATTTCACAGTAGTATCTTGACCATTGTTAGACCAACTGACAGTCATGAAATTCTGTTATATTATATGACTCACACTACCACTGAAGGGTGGACCTAATTATCCTCCAAGAGGAACCATCAATTTATTTTATTAGGCATTAGGTAATAGGGTATATACAAATTGTTCCTATAATCTTGATGCTAATTTATATGTGGTAGGCATCATTTAAATTAGAATTAAAGGCAATATTCTATACATCCAAAGAAGATTGCCTTCTGAAACTGACCTGCAAAAATCTATACTTGAAATGATAACCAAAGTGAAAAGGCTGGAATATGAGAAAACAAAAATATATGGAGAGAATGAAGGTGCAGGATTATAAGCAACTTAAAATACTCTTGAGAGACAAAGCAGACGTGTTCTGACTGAGAGTTGCTTTGCAAGTCTGTGTTATTGGGTAAACCAAGGCAGTTACTTGGTTATAGTTTAAAGAGGTGTCAGGCTAGTATTAGTACCCAGTAGATTATATCTACAAAAAGGGGTCATTACCCTCACCATCAGAGATTGTTGATAAATTATCCTAAAATCAAAAAGGTCATCTCAGTTGAATGGTAACCAACTAATAAAGAATCTCCTTACTTCTGTGGCTTTGCACAAGCCATAACTAAAGGAGAGCAGGCCACCATGTTCCCCGATGTCTCAAAAAGAAATAGCCTTCAGCCACAATAATAATAATCTATGGAGTAAAATGTTTGGTTTAGATGGGCTGTAAGCCAACATACATGGGTTATTGTCAAACACCTTATAACCCACATTAGAGAAGTTGGTTATTACTGGGTTCACCTGAAGAATTTATTCTCTGTTCATTCATGAGTCCAGAAAAGCATCATTCCTAAGCTGGACAAGGATCACAAGAGGGTAAAAAAGTATTGCCTGACTTCCCTAATAAATGTGGAGGAGAAAATTTACATAGCAGTACTAGGACAGTATTCCAAATGTTGTTAATATGCTTGATTCATCCCTGCCAAACTAGATTTGGTAAAGATACTTCTAGCTCAGCTCATACCAGGGCTCTGATAACCCTTTTGCAGAGTCAATGTAAATCCATGCGGCCAGATGCTGCCAAGTTGTTTGATCAAGGAAAGGCATTTGATTCCAATATGTGTAGGCACTAAAATCTTGTGATTATGTAATTAAAATAAATAAATAAAATAAGGGGTGATACTCAAGGCATGCCTGATACTGTAACTGATGCCTTCCATCACAAATGCAGTAGATGATAAGATAAAACAGTCATTGCTTGATTAATTGGAAACCAGAAAAGTGAGACAAGTTTTAAAGTTTTTTATTAAAGTTCCTTAATAATTTTTGATTCAGTCCAATGTACCTCCTATGCATTTATGTTTTTTTACTGACTCCACCAACCCAACTTTAACTGAAGTAATTAGTTAACCATATGGTAAAAACAGTGGAGAAGGCTATAGGATGCAGGGCTAAGGTATGGCTTTATGTTTAGTGTCAATCATCCAGTCACTTTTGCTGGGAATAGATCATCAAATCCATGATGATAAAGAAAATTCTAATTGTTTGTACAATAATGACATGTGAAATGGGAATATTGGGTAACCTTCTGAAATGAAGATGGACTAAACAAAAGTTTGCTATATATGAGGGTAACTTTTTTCAGTTGATCAAGACAATTTGCTAATATTTGTTATAGTCTTGCTTACTTCAAGAGCTTTTAGCTGTAGGAAAACCGATCAGGTTAGATGTGAAAATAGCCTATTTAATATGAGAGGATATAGTTTGATTTTATATGCATTTCTGTTTTATTTTTGGATGGCACAGAAGGGTCAAGCAGAGTCTTTGAATGTCCAAGATTATTGAAAAGATATACCAGTTTTAGGAACCTGAAAGGAAGATTTTTTTTTTGCCTTGCCTGATTGAATCATTTAGATTCAGCATTACCCACTGCTGACTCTTCTAGATTCTGCATTACCCACTGCTGCTGCTTCTAACCTCAAAAAAGGTAGTTGATAGGCAGGATATGATGAACTGGAGAATTCTTAGGTTATACTTAAATATTTGAAAAATAACATGTCTGCCTAATATAGGAATACTTATGTGTAAGCAAAGGTGGTGGTGTTATAACTTTATGAAGGCATACCTTTTAAATTCCAGACACTGAAAATAGTTGCACAGCCTCCTTAAAAAGTAAGTACATCTAGACAAAAATCTGGGTACTCAATAATAACATTTGAATACAAAATTGCTCATAACTCTTCCAACAGAATTGCAAGACAGAAACATTAGTTTAAGAAATAAATGAAAACAAGTGATACAAAAATATAAGAGCCAGTGTGAAATCTGTATATATTAATGAATGATGCTGCAAACATATCCCCTCACAAAGTTATCCATTTCTTATTCTAAAAACAGAGTATGTAGTATGATAATCCTCTTTCTTCAAATTACTGGTGTCACCAAATCTATTGGTCACATAGTCTAATTTCCTGCACACAAAACAGCTTCACAAATTTGAGAGATTAGGGGAGTCAGAAAATCATGTGAGGGATAAATCATGTCTGAACACTGACACTTAAAATAGGTACAGTTGAGAGTCTGCATGGAGGTTTAATGATGTCATAAAATCATCTGGTGGGACTCAGACAATGGTATGCTTTTATTCCTCTAGTATCCAAGATGCTTGACAAGTGACTTTGTACTAAGTCATACCATAATCTGGTGGAGTTCAGATGACAACTTTACACTTAGCTCTAGTCAGCTGTAAGCCTTGTAGGGAAGTCTATATATATTCTTATACCACAATACTTTTGTTTATATGTATTGTTATACCACAATACTTCTATCTACACATTTGATAAATTCCTGTTAGTATAGTGACAGATTTATATCTATCAATCTATATATATATATATATATATATATATATATATATATATATATATATATATATATATATATATATATATATATATATATCCTTCCTTCTACAATTACTGACATCCTAAAATTTTATCCTAACTAGCAACGGTACTGTCACTGCATCACTCAATATAGGCTTTGTTCTAGGACTAGTTGCTACAAAAAACTTTGCTTTTGCAAAAGCCCCTTTCAGTTGGCATGCATTTCACCAAAGTATTCCACCAACATATGAACTAAGTACTCTGTCAAGTATTCCACACAATTATTCCATTCTGGGCAAAAGTGCCTCAGCTGCATATTATAGCCAATTCTAAGGACACTTTGTGCCAAAGAAAAAATGGAGTTTGTCAGTTTTGAAATACTCAGACCCAGATTCACTTAGCTGTTATACCCACACAGCAGAAACATTTCATACAACAAAAAATATCAGCTGAAATGCATCGATGCAACATTTTAAACCTGATGTGGTATTTTTCTTATTCTTGCTTCTTCTTCAACATTTTGGCCAAACAGTTGTGATAAAAGTTATATTCCAAACTAATTCTGCATTATTATATATGATTATATCTCTTATTCCATAAACGCTTCTATTTTAACATTTATATGTTAACGCTTTTCTTTTATTCCCTATGTAGTTTGAAATTTCTCTGCTTTTTTTGTTTGTGATCCTGAAATGTGGCTTTACAGGTTTAAACACTGTCATTTTATTAACACTATTAAAAAACAGAAAACAAAATGTTCAGGCTACCATCCATCATCTTTGTTTAGACTGAGTGCAGACATTCAGTCCTGGAAACTTGAAGAACGTGGAAAGGAATGTGGTCTCTGAAAAGATGCAAATGGCTGATGCTGAAGTAGAGCCGTCTAAACATTTAGTCCATAGGCACTGATGCCGCCTGTTCTACATAAACTGTATGTTTTTTTAAATAATAAATTTGTAGCAGCATAGGTAGAAAATAATAATTTTCTTTGCATTTAATTCGGCAGTCTTTCGATTTGGTATGATCACTGGCAACTATCAGATATATTATAATAATAAAGAAGTAGACAAAGTGATTCATGCATGCCTACACTAAGTGTACACTAAGTGTAAACCACTCTGAGTGAATAGACAACACAAGCATAACTTCTACTTTATTCCTCCTAATTTTAGCTTTTCTGCTGATTTTCTTGCAGCCTTAAATACACATGATTTAATCGTCAGGTTACTTTCTACACACACTCCCAAATCCCTGACTATGGGTCTACTATTATGGGTGTCTTATTACTGAGGTAGTGCTCACAGGTTGCCAACTTTTCAAAGGATGCTTTCATGACATTAAGTTTCATACTGTGACTCTGATATCAGTTTTTTTCCTTATTCGACCTTTCTTGCAGGATATTTATATATTTTGGGGATTCTATGACTGCACTTATTTTGCCGTCATCAAAAAACTTGGTCAGCCAGAGGCTATTGATGTTGGTATTGACTTCGGAGAAGTAGATGCCAAGAATGAGTAAACCCAGCACAGAACCCTGAAGGAATCCATTAGTCATGAGCGTCTTTGTGGAGCTGGACTCCCCTATCCTAACTTTGTGGGTCATATGTGAGAGCCACCCAGCTATCCATCAGGTGACATAGAGGTTTATACCTAATTCCATGAGTTAGTCTACAATGCCTGTGTAGGGAATTATATCAAATGCCTTTGTCTTGACAAGGTATGCAGTTTGCACTGTTTTGCCCTCATCCATATTTTTGGTGACCTTCTCAAAGAAGTCTACCTGTATGAGCAGGTATGATCTTGACAAAACCAAACTGGGTTGGATCCAGTGTATGAAGAACACCTGTTATCAGTTTAACTATTTCAATAAAAATTCTTACCATGGTTTTGCATTTTGAACTAGTCAGACTATGGATCTGTATTTCTGAAGTCTTTAGATGACCCACCATTGTGCAGAGGGATTACCTTTGCAGTTCTCCATTCACCTGTCACAAAGCCTGTCTGGAAGCTGTGGTCAAATAGACATTCTAGTTGTCCTAATAGGTTAAGCACCAGGCTATTTAGTGGTATGGAATATTACTGGGGCTCAGTGATGCAAAGCTCTTGGGTATGAACAGCATGTTGATGACATGCTCACTAGTAATATTTGGGGTAGTTATGTTTGGTGGTATTTCCAGATGGGGTGGATATGGGGGGGGGGGGGTAACTGGAATTGAATTTTTCAGCCAGTAGATTTCCTATAGGATTTTGCTCAGTGTAGGTGGTTCCATTTATAATTAGTTCTGTACATTATCATGCTCTGTATTTGAGATTGTGGACATAACTAAAGAAAGCCTTATGTTTATCCTTGGCCAGGGAGGCTATATTCACCTCAAATTTGTCTTTCGTAGGTCTAATTTTTCCTCTGATTTTCTTGTTTAGACTGTTAAGAGATATACTTTTCTCCTGGGCATGAAACTTCCTTATTTTTAGGCATTACTTTTTTTCTTTCTTTTGTTGTATAACCTGTTTATATTGGGATTCCACCAGGGAGATTTATTTAGTGTTTATTCCCAGTAGGTTGAACTGTCTCTATGCATCTATTGACATGATTGTACTGAGTCTCTGTAAATACTTTTGCATAAGCAGTGGTTTTCTCAGTTCTTTGGAGGGGCTAGAAATTTTGCCAGACTTTAATGTGCATGACTATGTTCATTGAAAGTGGTACATCCATTAATGTCTAGGGGCATATGTATTCACATACTAACCCTCCAATGACATCACCAAGAAGTAAAGTAAAACTAAAACACCTGGGCCATTACATCAGTATATCTGAATTTTACAGAGGAATTATTCAACCTATCTTCAGGATATATTTGGACAGCTGTAGATAGGAATGTTTCATCCTTTATGATGCACCACACACCATGGTATGAAAGATTTGTAAAAAAAATGATGGTACACTTGAAGGAGATTTTTTTTCAGTTATTCCAAGTGGACATTTTAGATCACCTATCCACTTTTCAACAGTGGTTTTAAAGGCTTCTTTGGAAGTGCTTAATGTTTAAGTCACTCCAATCCAGAAATGGGAAATAACTTGGACTAGGTACCTTTCATGCCTTTTAGTCTTGTTGATTGGTAGTATTGGTTTACATCTCTGAAGTGAGTTTTGGTTTGCTATTGGTTCTGTTTACGTAAAAGAGTTGAAAGAGTGCTGGGTTATTCATGGCACCGAAGGCTAAGGCAGAGATTATCCATCATAAGTCTGTACAACACTGAATAGAGGGACAGACCCTTTAGCCTATCAAAGTAGCTAAGGGTAGTGAGACCTGAAATCTTTCTGGTGAAGAATCGCTGTGTCCATTAAGTTTGTATATATTCTTAGCAAGGTACATTCTGAAGTTGGGAGATGTATATGCAGTTATAATGGAGAAATAAAGTAGGACTATAACTTCTTAAACCTTTGGAGAGATAGGATAAATTATGTTCGGTATCAAGATTTTCTAACCACCATATTGACCTATCAGTCAACAGAGAATCTGTTATCAACATAGGTATCAAAGACTTTTAGGTCTGGGACAGATTAAAATGGAACACTATTAATATAGTAAGTGGTAGTGCTGTTAGATTTACCAAAGGAAACTATTTTGCATTACCTGCCGATGAAGGACAACTCATGATTAACACACCACTCATTTGTAAGGTCTAGCCTTTGCTGGAGAATATTTGCATCAAGAATGGGATTTGATAACTATCCCCAGTTTACATTCATCATTAAACTTTGTTAGCCATAGCATGCTGAAATCAGCTGTCATGCCAGCAAAGTATATAATCAAGAGGAAGGGAGCCCTGGACAGAGCCCTCTGGGACACCACTAGTGACACTTTTCTGTCTAGATCAATCACTCCTGACCATAACAAAATGGGTTCTGTCAAACAGCCAGTTACCTATCCAGCAAACTATGACTAGATTAATTGTGAGATGGAAGGGGTTGTCTGTAATCCCAATATGGGACATAGTTGAAGGCATAGGCAAGTCAGCTTCAAGCACTGTGAACTGTGTTAAACTTATCCATGGCTTTAGTAATCCTATATATTACACTCCAGTGACAAATATATGGACCAGACTGGAATAGAGATTTAGTAACACTCCACTCAGCCATGAGAAAGCTACACAATGCTATATTATAAAGCAGTTCTGTTATCTTCTATTTCTCTTTCTATTATATGCGTTTTATGTGTGAAACTTAAATATATCAGTGTTGCATTTTCCTTTTTACACTTGACTCAAGTTTAAATAATAATGCTTTGTAGAAAGAATTGTGGTATACTGATATGAACTACATTTCTTTTGCCTAACTGTGTCTTTTAGTTTATGGTTTCTTTAAATGCAGATCTTTACTTCAAAAAAAGACAGTTTACTATCTTGGCATATTTACTAGACGTAGTGCTTGTGACTCATCAGATGATAAAATCTACCTCTGGGTTACTCTTTAAAAACATTGTAAATTTATTCACACTAGACAAAATGTTTTACTTTAAGAAAGTATAATTTGACTTGGGAATAGGCAGTTAAATGAGTTACTATAAAAGATACATTTGTCAAGCTCTGCTGAACTATAAAGCAGGCTTCATTAAAATACATTACAATCCCTGTTTTCTTATTTTAATAGACATTTGTCACGTTGTTTTTTTCAGTTTATTCTGACTTCAAATGGTTTGCTTTGACTCCTGTCTTACAAGTACTTTGCCAAAATATATTATTCGACCTTGACTAGTTCTGCTTTTGTCTATTCTACAACTTCACAATATTTTATGTCTTGAAATGACTTTGTCCCTGTGTCCTAGGAGTTTTCTTACATAACAGATGAGCCTTCCAATCTGTAATGTGTATAGTTCATTGTTTGTTTCATTGTTATTATGTTTACCATTTAAAAAAAAAGTTTTCTGTTTGTTTGTTAAAGATGATATTGCAACTCTCATCTGGTGAATAAAACAATTCCATTGCTATGGTCTTGGTACTGACTCTGTTCAGCTGCTGCTTTCCACCAACCATCTTGATCTATGAAATGCTCTGTTCCTTCTTTCTTCTACTGATTCAATATCAAGTCCACCAGCACATAAATACTTTGTATTGCTCCCTGACTCTCAGGGAATCATCACAGAAAAATGGAATTCTTTGAATCAAAACCATAAACAAAGCCTACACTCCTGCTGGTAGTAGTCTCTGGGATCGGTTGATGATCAACCCTTGTCAAGTGGGATAACCATTTCAATCTTCCATTCTTGTGGTACAAAGGATGTTTTGAGGCTACAGCTGAAAAGTTACTCAAGTGGTCTTGATAAGTCATGTTTCAAGCTATTTAGGAGGTATCCTGAGATATTGTTGGGGACAATTGAGGCTGTGTTTTTGACCTTAGCATTCGCCACCAGGACCTGTTCCTTGTTAGTAGTTGGGGAGTTATGCTAGTAGATATTTTATGGGAGCAGTAAGTGGTGAATTTTAAGCTAAATTTGTCAGCCAACAAACTCACCATGTTGGTCTCCAGGTGAAGCTGGGACACTGACCACCAATTCAGCACATTTGTGTGTGTTGCCTTTTAGGTTTTGGGCATAGCTGTAGAAGGCCTTGCAGTTGCCTTTAGACTGTGATGCTATATTGAACTCGCAATTGCCCTTCATGGATTTAATTAGTCCACTTAATTTCTTGTTTACTTTAACTAGAGAGCTCCTATAATTATGGGAGTTTCTGTTCAGGATTTAAGCCATGACTTTTTTTTTTCCTTTTGTTATATACTCTATTAAGGTTAGGGTGCCGTCAATGTTTTTTTTTTTTTAATAGAATTTGTTTAGGGCTTACTTCTTTAGGTACAGCAGCCTCTCTACAGCCATTTACATTTCTGTGTAGGGTCTCTGTGAACAATTCCACACAGGTCGACATAAACTCGGAGTTGTGAGGGGCATTGAACTTTGATAGACTTTTCCTTAATAGTCTATAGTTTGCTTTGGAATAGTTCTTGTTACAGTGCTTGATAGAGTTATTAAGTTGATTTTTATTTTGAAGAAGACAACTTTGTGGTCTGACTTCACCGGTGCAGATGTGACACTGGGGGTGGGGTGGGGTGCAGCACTATTCCATAATGGTGAGTATCACATCCAGTACTTTTCTTTCTCTGGTGGGTGAAGTTTGAATTAATAAAGTCCAGGAATCACTGTGCTTGCAAGTATGAGGTAGTTTATGTTTCCCAGTCTATAGAGGGGGTAGTTAATTTCTCGAATGAATATAGTATCTGGTTTAATGTTGAGTACATCCAGTAGGTATAAGTATGATCTATGAGATTCTAAGGACACAGTGGGTGATCTATAGCTTGCTAGGGTATGATACAGGATGTTGTCTGCCGTGATTTGCATGTGAATAAATTCCAGGGCATCATCCTGTTTAACCAATGTAGAGTTACGCTTGCTGCTAATGTAGATTGAGGTTCCTCTACCTTCTTGTCCCTCTCTGTGAAGCTGATGGTCTAAACATGTGGAAGGCACTGAAGACTTGCACTGTCAGAGTACGTTCTGTGGATTTAAACCTTGGCTTAGTAAAGGCACAGATGTCTACATTCTCCAGAGTGCAGAGGTCGTTTATTCATTTATTTACTTACTTAATGATTTATTTATTTTTTTTTGCAAAAGGCTTCCATCTATATGCTTGGAGAGTGTACTGTCCCAGCAAGGCACCATCCTCTAAGCTACTTTCCTAATGGGATTTCTTACCTTTTCTCCTGGGTTTTCTGTAGGGGACCCATTGGTGTTTAACCCATTTGGGCTAGGCAGTGATGAAAATTTCACATAAAAATGTCATGTGAACCCTAGAGATTCCACTACCCACACCTTCCCAGACCATCCCAAATTCCCAACCTGACAATTACTTAAAGCTCTGGCATCATCGTTGCTTCCCCACCTTCTTCTAAAATGGGAATGACCTTCCCAACCTGCCTGCTCCATCCATTGCAAATTAAACTTAAGAAAATTGGACTATAGTCAAGGCTTTATCCTTCGATGACACTGGTGCAGCTCTGCAATTGTTGATTTTGAGGAAGAATGAACTATACTATATATATATATATATATATATATATATATATATATATATATATATATATACATACACTGTTTCAAGCAATCACTGAGATAAATGGATGCTTCTACTTAATAAATCTTGTACAGCTGGAACACTTTTCCTTGGGCATTCAGTTAAAATGGACTCAAAACAAAAGTACAGTAATTAAACACCCTTAATGGCATATGGAGAATTTGAAAACTCTACACTGTGATCTATGTTTGGAAGCTTTTTTTCTGTTTTAACTCCTCACCACTGAATACCAGCTGCCACTAGTTACTCGTCTTATTCTTCAGGCTTACAGGACCTTCTACAGCCTTCACTAGGTTCAACCTGACCAACATCCAGGGCTGATAAGGAGATCAAGGACACTGGTGCAACATCATACTGTGGCCATAAAGTTTACTGTGGCCTAACTCCCATGATCCATTAGCAAGATTGTGATATGCATAACCACTGCCTTCGGTGGAGGGGGGGTACATCTGCACTTTCATGCATATGTCACCTCCAGAACTAGAAGTATAGTTCTTGCAACATGGAGCCCTCCAGGGTCTTAATGCTGTGACTGTAACAATCCTAGGTTACCTTTCTTTCCACAGGATGGATAAGTTATTATCAGAAGCTCATTCGCATTCTCCTCCGCACCACCTCTCCAGTGTCTCATGAGAATAGTTAAACATGGGTCATATGGGGTGCGGTTAGGGCTGTATCCCTTTGCATAAGAGGGCTGGTGAGCTGTATTCAGTACTAAACCCCACTCCCTGACAGAGTGACTCTCATACAACTCATTCTCCTGACTCACAAGCAGAACATAAGAATTTCAAATATCATTTCAGAAATCCTGTTAGATAATTTAATTGTCATCTGTATCATCTTAAAGAAAAAACTGAGTTCATTATCTACAGTTCTATAGTTCTACGACCTCCAACAGTGTTTTGGAGGGACAGACTTTGTAGTGTGACTGTTTTTGTAAAAACATTATTAAGATAATACTGTAAAGTGAAAATAAACACTACCCTATAAGAAATAGAAATATGCGGTTATGAAATCAAAGTTTTTTTGAATGGCACTTAACCAGACAATCAAATCCTACTTGTAAAAAGTACACATTCTTCAAAATAAATACCTTAGACGCACATCATTTTGGATGCACCACTTCTGTCCATACCTCTGAACCTCTTAGAACAAGAAATCCAGACAAAGCCAAAATAATGGGGGACAAAGGTCCAAAAACAGAGACAATTTTAAAATATTACTCTTAGAAAATTGGTAGATTAAAAGGTGTTGTGTTAGCGTATATTTTCTGAAAGATATGAAGTCTGAAACTCAAATGTCTGTCATTATTTAGTGACTTCAATCCATAATGGTTTGCCAGAAAACCCCAAATTTTATGGGGAAGAGACCAAAAATATTTGTCAGAAAGATGGACAGTCGTTGAAAATCTGGAAAATTGAGAGGTATGCTCCTGTCCATGGTGAAATTGTACACATTCTAGCCTATGAAAAGACATGTTAAATTAAAGCATTACTTGAAAGTATAACGTTGTGTAAATCATATTTCATTGAAAGATGCAGGTAGACAGTTTGTTAAATTGCACATGCCCAGAAAGTTTTATAAATGAATACAGTGAATGGCAACACTTGTCTGAATGCTTTCTGTATGCATTTTTATTTATTTATTTATTTATTTATAACATTTTTTATTTATCTGACATTTGTTTACTGGGAAAGTCTGACTGAATACAAGACTCATTTTCAACGGAGGCCCAAATTAGACAGGTGCAAAAGAAAATACAAAACAATGTCAAATTTTACATAGCCAATAATGAATAATGTTAATATAAACAACCAGAGACCTGATAATACCTGGGTAGAAAAAGTTCTTCACAGATCATGAACTTAAAATATTAATTAGTTATTCATGAGCTTAGCATAACATGTTACATGAGAGAGTTTAGAAAGATAGGCCTTATGTGGATAGTAATTAGGGTAGAGTGGATGCAGGATTAGGTAAAAAGACTACAAAGGAGGAGGAGAATGAGCCAGGCTAAGTCAGTAAGATGAAGTTAGAGGAAAGTTAAGATAGTGGGAGTAGTAATCAAAAGAAGGGAAAAACAGCAGAAGGAGCAGGGTAAGAAGATGGTATCATTTATAAATATAAAGACAACTTTATTCATAGGTGTGGTAAAGAGGACTTTTGTGGATGAAGACCAGGGTGATGGAACGTGTGATTATAGAAAATGAGGAGGCTGTGCATTTCTTGGTGTGGAAATTGTGCAACAGTGATGTTCTGGTGATTAGATGGACGCTGAATTTAACATCTGCACCTCAGAAACAAGTTGTAAGCTGCATATTTTAAGAGGTCAGTTGAGCTGTAAGAATTGCAATTGCTGAGAATATTATGGTTATTATTATTATTTGGCTCCATTCTATCTCTTCCTCAAATTAATTTATGTAGTCCTCACAGAATACTTTCCTGCTGCTAGCAACTCTATCTTAGTCCAGATGGATTACGTTATGTAATTCATGGACATGAGTGTTTACTTTTCATCTGTTTAGGAGACAATAGACATAGTGGTACCACACTTCAGCAGTACTCTTATATCTTAGAAGCCCCCTCTAATGTTAGATTATGAAGGGACCAGGATGTGAAGACCGGAGAAAATGGTGGCAAATGTTCTGCTTTTCTGTATTCCATTGATACACTAAAATATATCTGTACTATTCCATGAAATATTTCTTCAAATATTCAAGATTTTTAGGCATTTTCTCCTAAATGTCTGAAATATAGTAGGGATTTAATACTATGCTAGAAAGATTAATGTTACTATTTTCTTAACATAAATTTTGAAAATCTAATCGTGTATTTTAGCTGGCCCATAGTAAAGCAACTGACTGCATGGTATCTGAAGATGCAGAATTCATGAACTTCCACTAGGCTACACTTGTGGCAACTATTTCGAAGTCATTCAAGAGGATGAATGAGACGGCACTATCCTCCTTTTGTTGTTTTTTGTGAGTTTGAGTATGGTCTTATTTTCTGTCATATACAATCCTGAACACTGAAGTCATAAGGCATTAGGTTAGTAGGCTGTTTCTGGCATTCAATAACTTCACAATTTGGCTTGTGTATTGTGTAAAGTTGAGCAACCGATGACCTGTTCAGAAAGCTGCCATCTATTATATTAATGAATCTTTAATCTGGTAACTGTTTGATATTCCAAGACACAAGTGTGATTAAATACTGGCACTGAATGAGTGAAAATGCTGACAATGTAAGTCCATGATTATATAAGTCTCAGAGTATTCCCTTTGCCTGAAGGTATGATAGCCTCAGAATTGATATATTTAAGTGCAGAGGGTGCAGGAGGGCTTGCCCCTTTACAACAACAATTTAGAGCAGTGATGTGTGACATGCACTGTTCTCCTTCACTTTGAACCATTACTTTCATAATTCTAGGGTCACAATTATGTGTCTTGGAATTATAAAGCAGTTCTATTTAATTAAAAATGCCAGTGTGTGTTATACAACATACTTCTCCACTGTTGTGAGAATCAAGGTGGTCTCCTTAATGTCTGTCAATGTCTGAAGGATAAAGCTTACATTCCATAAAGATATGCATTCTAGTATTATGCTACAGAGTGAAAGGGCATCTTCTTTTGACATTTGAGTTGTTGAATCTCTGGATTGCATAAACCCACTTTATTAGCACATTTTGGGTATGGAGTTCTTTCATAGCTTTAGTGAAAGCACCAGGCATTATTGTTCTGTAGATAAGCTGGAATGGGGTGGGGGGTACACAGTATTTCCATCTTCTCATAATCAGTGCATTGTGACAATCAGCTTACATGGCGCATCATCTAGAGTGTGGACTGGTCCTTTGACACATCTGTATCCTTCATTTCTCCATGGTGAAATGTGGCAGCAGTCTCTTTACATTTATCAATGGTCATACCCATCCAGCAGTTGTAACTCCCCCATTCTTTGTTCAGACATGGTGGTATCCTTCTTCTTCTATGTGTCACCTCTGCTTTAATCTGTGACTTACAGTGCTAGTGCTGAGGTGGCTAATGCACCCTGCAGTGTTGTACACAATGACTTCAGTTGTTTCAGCACTGGAAACCATTGTGTGTTTACACAATGGTGGTCCATAACAGTCCATGTAGGTCTATAACAGTAAATAAAGGGAAGTCACTGCACAAGTCAACAGTCTGCATACACTGATCAAAATTATTTTAAACCTAAAGAGGCTTTTGAAAAATCACTCTATGTAATGTCTGACTTTAGAAAGATTAGGATTTTTATAGTAGTTCCACTAACAGATAATGCAGTCTCATTTCACGTGGTGATTAGATTTATTCTGTATTGATTATTTCAGAGAAATGTTTTGAAAAAGTAAAGTTCATTTTTTTTTATTTTAATTTTAGCCCTGGCTGTGCCCCTTTGGTGTCTGTGGTCTCAGAGTATATGTCTATCAGGTCCAGTTGAATGTAGTATAGCAGGCTACTCCACATAGTTGATTTTAAACCCCTACCTTTAGTACTGTTGAAAACAGGAAATTCTACAAGTCATGAATGCTTGTTAATGAAGAAAGTTCAGAATTACTACTCGTGTTGAAGTGTTTTGTTACTAAAACAATGTACTTGCTTTTGAAGACTTCTCATCCCCCCTTCAGGCAAATTACATGCATTTCACTCAGGTTATGCCACACTGGTAGCATAGAGGGATAAAGTCCTGACTATGGCTCAGGTGACCTGGGTTTGATTTGTGGCTCAAGCATCTGACAGAGCATTAGGGATGAATGGGCATTCACATCCTGGAGCAGAGTTTGGTGATGGGGGTGTCTCCTGTGTTGATCCCTGGCAGACGCTGGGGATATCTAATATTAAGAGGGAAAAGAATCCATTGATAAGGAGGGGACTGGACATGGCTAAGCTACTGCAGATGCTGGGTTATATGCCATAATAATGTTCTCTTTGCCAGTCTGCCCCTGGGATGAAATCACAAGCACCAGAAGGTGAGGGGTGCATAGGAAGATCATATAGGGAAAAATAGCATGGCTTAGTCAATGACAGCACTGACACCCTAGGATGCCCCAAAGATCTGTCTGCACTGTCCATGGAAAAAATTAGCAATTAATTGGAATGAATTGGAGTAGCTAGTAAACCTAGTGATGGACATGGGGCACTGGGACATGGGGGCACTGGGGCAGCTGTGCAGATGAGGACAGAGACCCCCAAAAAATTGACTTTGCCGAATGCCTTGAGACACATTGCTGATATGACTGGTGGTCTGCTAAACTAATTTTTAAACTGATACTATTTACCAGCCTTTTATCTAGACAAGATACTCAGATGTGACCCTAATGAGTTAATTCTTGTCACACTCCCCATTGAAATTGCTCAGTATCATATTTTATCTTTCTTTCTTTCTTTCTTTCTTTCTTTCTTTCTTTCTTTCTTTCTTTCTGTTATCATATGTTGTGAATGTCCTCTTAAAATTGCTTCTGGTCCTGCACCCCATGATATTGTGTCAGTTGATATAATAACTGGACTTCTATATATTTGGAAAGGGATACTTTAGCTTTGAAGAAGCATTCAACTTTTAACCAGGACTACGTAGGTTTAGGGTAATAACACATTGTGCACCTTTTCACAGTGCTAACATTTTCTGCTTAACCAGTTTGTCCATTGAATTCTAATACATTCCTAGGAACATAAATAAGCATGTCTGTGTATATTATGTACATCTCCACATCAATATGTATGTGTACATGTGTGTGTGTGTGTGTGTGTGTGTGTGTGTGTGTGTGTGTGTGTGTGTCTGTATGAATGTGTATTTGTGTGTGTGTGTGTGTGTGTGTGTGTGTGTGTGTGTGTGTGTGTGTGTGTGTCTGTATGAATGTGTATTTGTGTGTGTGTGTTTGTATATATATATATATATATATATATATATATATATATATATATATATATATATATAGAGAGAGAGAGAGAGAGAGAGAGAGAGAGAGAGATTGAGATTTCTATAACCACAGATACATGCACACGCACATAACTCAGAAAGATAAGTGGACACATATATCAACACTAACCTCTTTATATACATTTATATGCAGGTAAGTACATATGTATGTGTGAATGTGTGTGTGTGTGTGTGTGTGTGTGTGTGTGTGTGTGTGTGTGTGTGTGTGTGTGTGTGTGTGTGTGTGTGTGTGTGTGTGTGTGTGTGTGTGTGTGTGTGTGTGTGTGTGTGTCTGTGTGTATACACAAGATATATAGACAGAATAACCCCCTGTCCCTGGTATATGCTAGAAAACTGAAATCAGTGTTGACAATAATCACTGACTAAGCTGGTATTGCATACTGTTGTATTTACCATTGTTTACTACAGTATTTAAAAATAAATGCTATTTTTAAGAGTGCAAATGTCTTCAATTGTGTGATAAAATAAAAATTAAGTGAAGTGGAATGTGCAATCTAACGGCTGCCAAGTCAGAAGAATGACACATTTAAGAGGAAATAAAGAGGAAACACTTGTGAGAACACCCTTGGCTGCTCTCAATGCCTCCTGTATTCAACTATTTCCCACTGTATACATGTCAGCTATATGAAATTATGTAGTTCTGTTGGCAAGGCACTGTTTTGCTTAATTATGATGAAGTAGTAATCCCTTCCTGTAAGGTTAATATTCTATATAATTGAATAGGAGTAGAGATCAGCAAAGATAAACTCACTGCAGAATTCTACTTAATAGGAGGAAAGGGCTGATCATAGAAAAGAAAAGGTAGACATAACTCAACTAAAATAAAGTCTGCAGGTATGGAAGCATTCCCATTTGACCACATAATAGGAAAGAGTACTGCAATTAAGGAAAGGAGACTGTTGTATTTCAACTGTAATCACACCACAAAACTAAAGAAAGAAAAAGAAAAAAAAACGTTTTTCATTATATGTTCATTTTTTCTGTAATCCTAATTTTGTTGTCTCTCCTTAATTGCTTAGCATTGTTTTATCATTGTAAATTATTTCAGTAACAGGAGTAAGATGCAGTTGTGATCAGTATTAAAAACTGCAAACACAAAACACAGTTGCTCACATGACCATTGAACATCAAAAATCACTACCCCATTTTCGAATAATTTTTGCATGTTATCTCAGAACCTGAAATGTGGAGATTATGTCCCCACCTACCCTCTACTTGCATTTACTGACTCTATGGTAAATGTACCTCTTTGAATAGGGAGTGCTCTGAAATATTGCTGCCCCACTCTTTATACGTCATATATCCTGCACCTTAATCATTTATACCTCTGTCAGAATCTACTACATCACATTGCTTCCTGCCAACTCCCCTCCCAAATAGCCGTATGAGTAACAAGTACCATACTCATGTAGTTTTATTTCATACTTAAGCCTTCTTCTTCACAAAGTACTTTCTGTGTCTCTGTTGAGTAATATCAGACAGAGACAGCATTTTCTCTTGTTATCTGTCCACACTTACGATGAAGGAAAAATGAAAATAGTTCTCTGTGCAGAAGCAAAAAGAGTCATTTTAATTAGTTATAGCGTTGGCTTTCTAAAAAGGTAGAGCGATGCAGAATGTTCACAGAAATTCAGTAATCTGGCAGAAGAATACCACATAAGGAGGTTATCTTGTTAGAGAGAGAGTCAGATAGCGGAGGCTAGTATGATGACTGAATATTGAAGGATTTTTAAAATCATACTAGCGAAATGACAAATGGAATAGAAGAGAAACGGGGTGGGATAGCTCTCTTCATATATGGGCCATACAGAAATAAAAAAAAAATAAAATCTGCTGACCTCTATTGCATGCAATGTTTTTTTTTAAGTCCTTTTTACAAATGCAGTTTTATATGCTTTCATATTTTTGCTACCAATACTTCTAAGAGTATGACTTCAGGGGGCTGGAATGTCCTCAGAAGCATGAGCTACCATTCAGTGTGCTCTAACAAAATTATAAAATATAGAGTACAATGTGTATGCCCTGTTTCACATCAATGTGTTGGTCAAAAAAAAATTATTTGATGAGGAAATGCAGAATGAAAACAGGACAGCAGTATATTTCGGTTGTGGGATTTGGTTGAGCTAACCACCCTTTGTGTGAAGTGACACTTAGAAAGCAGCTTCTCAGGTGAAGGTAGCCAGCTAGTATTAAAATGATAATTTCCTGCACGTGTCATAGAAGTGGCCTGCTAAAAATCATCAATTACAAGATGAGGATGAAAAACTTCAGAATCTAATCATAAGGGTGATCCTAAAAATGGCAGACCACTTCCCATCTCTACTACATCTGACTGTCTTGCAGCACAAAAGGAAATAAGGCAAGGATTGTCACTGTCTTGCATGTTCTAACTTGTACGTGCAGAGTTATCAAATTAGTTCCAGCGTATGCATGTTGGACTTTCACAATTCAGCGGATCCAAGGAAGAAACACAGATGAACAGAAAGAGATAATGACAGGTAAGGTGGAAAGACTGACTACAACTATAGCTAATCTAGTGCAACTAGACATATTAGTCCTTATTTTAAGTCCTTCATGCTTTCACTATGCTGCTAGCTTCTGGACTGATGCACTTACATTTGCAAGGAAAATGCATTGGAGGGAGATGCATACTGCAAGACAGTGTTTTTCACAGACAACAAATTTATTGTAACATCATCCACTAAAGACAAATTTGGTGTAATCCAGATTATAATCTACCTCACCATGTCAAATAATTTTACCCTAACCATTGCTACTATATATCTACCCCAGTTTCCTAAAAAACCTTCACAGATCTTCATCAAGCAGCTTTTAACCCCCACCCCAAATAAACGTCTAACTTCTAGGGGGCCTAAATGCGATCTTTGTAGGGAATAGTAAATATGAACCGAGCAGCCTCTTATCTGAGTTTACATTAACATTGAAAAGTCAGATTATGGTGACACGCATATTTGCAAGAAAACAGAAGATCATTTGGTAAAGAAGATTTGGGAGATTCATGAAGAAGACAGGAGGAAACAAGAACATTCATCCAGTGTGTGAGGGAAGACCTGCAAAAACTAGGGAGTTAATGAATGTAGGACAGTGGCAGTGAATCAAGAGAGGTGCTGACAGTCAATGCAATACCCCAGAATCCATGTAGAAACTTTGAAGAGAAATAATGATGAAAATAAGCATTTAAGGTCAGTATCTACACAAGTGCTTCTTAATATAAGCAACTATTTTGCCAACTGAAATGTCTCACCATGCTATACCATATCTGCGGCAGAAATTCCATCAATAGCCAACATTTTGAGAAAGTTTTCAACATCATTAACTAGTATGTTTTCTATACAATCACTAATGTTAAGGAGGCAGCTTCCTTCCTAACATCAGTCCAAATTGACATTCAAAATCAGTTCTATCACTAGAATAAAAACGTGCAACACCTCTTATCCACCCCGAATGACACAAGATCTATGACACCTTCTCGAATAAATGGACAAAACCTGAAAAGGAACCTAGAATCTCCTTAACAATGATACCTGTATGCAGCTTCATAAACTAGCTAACTAGTAACATGAAAGCTGTTTATCTTTGTAGTAGACAAACTTCCTCATTTACTAGTCCTGGATTTTTAGTGAATGAAGTAAATCTCTTAAATGGATATTATAAATCTCCAAATACCCTAAGCCCTCCTTCTACTGACTTTGCAAATGAATTACCAACATCCTTCTTATTTTTACCTTAATAACTTCCCCTACCCACTTCCACAATGGCCTAACCTCCCATTCTTCTCCTTAAATAAGTTTAAACAAAACATATTATTAATATAATCATTACTTAAATGCAACTCTTTTGGTTCAGATGGCCTTTTTCCCTGCTTCCTTTAACAATATGGTTACTTGATCTCCACAATATCATATATAAAAATATGCGATAATATATTTGCTATATTTTCACCCTATCACTCACACAGGAAATATTGGCCTGTATTTATAAGTCACCTCCATCTTCAAATGTCTCAAACCTTCCAAGACCTGATAATACTGACTGATATCCTCCCTACATCTCCAATATAATCTCCTGTTCAGCAGCAGTATACAACTATATGCTAACTGTATCTTGTAACTGCACACCATTCAATTCTCGCATCAATATGGCTTGATACAGCACAGACAGCGATTCATGTTTACTTATACTTTCCTATTCAATGCAAATAAAAGTCGTATTGCAATTACCCTACTTGTAGACTTCGCAAAAGCCTTAACTCAGCGACATAGTCAAGTTATCAATTCTCCAAATCAGACTGTTTGTTCATCTACCCCTAAAACAGAATTTTCTCTGTTAAATACAACTCCTTCTCTTGACCTCAGAAATCACTAATAGTGAGCAACAAGGATGGAAAGTTATATCTATCTTATCCAGCCTTTTCATTAACTTATTAAAAACTGACTTAAAATGAAATAACATTATCCTTTATACTGATGACTTTATATTCTTCAAAGTGTCAATAATGACATACACTAATATAAAACTTCAGCAAGCTCTCCATGACCTATAATCCATATTTCTTGTTAAACAATTTTTCTTTTTTTAAATCTGTAGTAATTCCATTTGCTCACTTTGGAGCAGCCTCAAGAAGTAAAAATCTGATTCCCCCAAGCATGCTGAAAATCCATAGGAATGCCAAAACCTTAAAAATAAAACAAGAGTGTATTTGAAAAAAAAAAGAGTAGTTTTGTGTATAAAGACTGAGAATCCTTAGGAAAAAAATTCAGTTTGGTTTGGAGCGTCAGGAGGTATTTCTGAGAAAGAAGATTTTTGCATCCAGTGCCATCTATAACATTCAAGCATGCCTTTTAACACCAAGAAGTTGGATACAAACTAATGTGGAAGGGTAGTCCTGATGGCCAGTTTTTGTGACAGATTTGAAGAAATATTCACCATGGTCGGGGGGGGGGGTAAGAAATGCTATCATAGTCATTCTGTCCTGTTGGCCTGTTGGCCTGTCCCTTTCCCTTTCTTTGTGAAAGGATCAGGAAATGTCCAAACAATACTTCCTTATCAAAATCTGAATGCAAGATTTCAGAGTTTACCTCATCAGCAAACTTTAAGTTACATACCCAAGCATACCTTCTTAACACTGTAGCAGTAGCAGTGGTCCTAGACACAGTATCTGCACAATCATAAACACTTCAAAGCATGTTTAGACACCTGAGTAAGGGTAAAAACAGTTTGGTTCAAAATAGAACTTTCTTTTGTAGGAAGAGTGGAAGCCAATCGCCTATGACTGCCCATATGAAACAGCATATATTTCCACATATATGCCTATGGTACCTAATATAGCAAATCTGCTTTTTTAGTGACTGTGGGTGGGCATCAGGATATATACAGGCAGCAATCAACACACATTCCAGGGCTGACAGTATAGGATAGATGGGAGAGGAATGTGGTGTTTTCATTTCTAGCTTATCATTATATCTCTTCTGTTCTATTTCTTGTGATAAAAATATCTTATATAAATAAATATATATATATAAAACTAGCAACAACATCCAGCATTAGCTCGCAGTACAGTAAAAACCATCATTTGGAGCAAAAAGGTTCGACCACAAGTTCTTCAAAAAATATATTTATTAATCCAGTGTTTCATGGCTTCAGACAGCCATAACACAACAGCAAATTGGTTTCACCCAATAGGCGTCATCAGTGCTTAATTAGCAAGATTCCCGTTTAGAGTGTATACATATATGTCTTCTGCTCTCCACTGTCTATGTTAAAGTGACAGACCCCTATATTACACATTATAATATAGCTTCTAAACGTAATAGTATTCTACACAACAGTGGCATGCATCCAAATCATGTTAAGTCTAATGTACTTTGAGGGCAAATTTTTCACACTATGCGGCTACACAATGATGATACTAAGTTAGTTTCAGCTTTATCTCTATTAAAAGAAGAATTTATGAGTAGGGGTTACAAGAGTAAGGTTATTGATAAACAGATATCTGAAGCATGGGAAGAAAGGAACAAGAGATGTAGACCCTATTATGGTAATAATACACCCACCTCCACTTTATTAGAGCCTGACAACATCTCTGATTCTAATGTTGTAGCTATAAATAATAACAAGAAGATTCGTATGCCTTTGAGTTTTGCTAGTAATATTGATGTTGAATGTCAAACTATCACTACTAATTGGGACATTTTATTAACTATACCTGAACTCCATGGGTTTATTGGTGAGAAACCTGATTTTACTTTTAGAAATAATAGAACCTTTAAGCAACAACTTTGTTATAGACCCTTGAATTCTTCAAACTTTGTTTCATCTGACAGAAAAGGCACTTATGCCTGTAGAAAATGCATGGCTTGTGCTCACCTACATTAAGGTGGTCACTTTCTCCATCCAAGTCTTAATTTTAAAATTGATACTGACTTTTATGCAGATTGTTCTACCAAACATTTGGTATACTTTTGTTATTGTATTTTATGTTTTTCTTTTTATATAGGTAAAACCAACAGAGCATTTAAAGAGAGAATTTTAGAGCACTTGAGGAATATTAGAAATGCTAAAGAGATAAATGCATTGGTCATGCATGTTAAAAATGAAGGTTCTGCGCATAAGTTTAGATTCCTAGCCTTAGAACTTATATGACCCAGTGTTAGGGGTGATGACCTTATAAATAAAACTCAATCCAAGGAACAGAAATGGATATTGCAATTTCAGGCTGATAGACACCCCCCCAGGTTTCTTTGAAACCTCTTCTGAAAGCTAGACTGCTTAAACATTGGCCTTCACTTTTGCATATACATTGCACGTATATAAGAATAGAAGATGGGCTCATTATATTTAGCCAACACCACATTCCTGATATGTATTTTATATATATGTATATTTATTTTGTATTTATTATTTCATATATATATATATATATATATATATATATATATATATATATATATATATATATATATATACTGAATTATGCTTATATGCACAGTATGGATTTTATATTTTTTATATACTATACTATTTATTATATAATTTTTATAATTATTCACATATTGTCTATAGGTTTGCATAGAATGTATCTACAACACTGGTTCTTTTCATATATATATATATATATATCTATATATATATATCTATATATATAGATGATATATATTTATTATATCATTTTTATAATTATTCACATATTGTCTATAGATTTGCATAGAATGTATCTACAACACTGTTTTTTTTCATTCATATATATATATATATATATATATATATATATATATATATATATATATATGTATATGCTTTGCATTTATATGTTGCATTATTGTTGCTGATTTATTACCTATCCTTAAATGCTTTTTGAATAGCCAGGTTTTACATATCTATTACATAAGTTTTCCCCTCCCTTTTGCAGTTGATTTGATTGGTTGTTTTGTGTTTTAAATATTTGTCAGTTTACTTGTGATTTTAATATGGTCTGATGAAGCAGATTTGAACCGCGAAAGTGCTTACCTGTTAACAGAATAAAGGATTTCTCACTTTTCCTAAGGATTATTTATTACTTCTGTGAGCCTTGCTTGAAACCTTAGTTTTTGTGACTATATATTCATTTTTTGCTTTGTGGTTTCTTCATCAACAACAAGGTATATATATTTTTTTATATCATATACAGTAATTGAACCTTCTCTGGTAGCATAAAGGAATAGCTGACTGCTTGGTAAAAAGGTCCGTACCTTTCAATCTTTCCTTACAGTTCATAATGTGGCTCTTGTATGTATTCCTGCTGAGGGCTTCCACTTCCATTATCACATTATTACATGTTTGAGTTGGGCCATTACTGTGTAACTCTATGTTTAAGACTCCTCTTAAATAAATAGACGTGCAATCTCAGACAAAAAAAGGGAGGGACATGATAGCCCATTGCTATCTAAACTTTTTTGTGTAATCATGAATTCACAATTTAGTGTAGCATGTAAGTGACTTATCAATTTAAGGCTTTGTAGAATATGGGGCTTCTAATACTCTGGCCCTCGAGCTTGCCACTGTAACAGTTTTGTGCCTTAGTGATTATAGCTCAAAAGCACAATCAAGTATAGCTGTATGTCCCTTTTAATATAGAAACTCAATGAACCTTCCATCAAATTGACATCAGGCCATATAGCTGCTAAAACATTACTATCTCCCCTTTCCAAGTCCATCATCTAAAGACCACATAACCAAAGTATTATATGTACTGCAAGATCTGATGAACTTGCAATCCTAGATTCATCATCAAAACAGAATTCCATTACTTGAAGCAAACTGTCTTCACCAATAGACTACAGATAAAAATATGAAGCTGGGATAAATATACACCATTGGCATCACTGGGCAAACAGCTGATTAGCTGGCTATCAACCATGAAGTATCCTTGCAGCAAAATCATTAATGACAACATCCGCTCAAGTGATCATTCAGGGTCTTTCCTTCATTCATGTAGTACCCAGTTAGTAGCCTACAGTCAACTGTTCTACTTGTTCAGGAACATGGCTTCATGTTCTCTCTCAGCTCAGTGATTCCTCCCTCCATCACAGATTGCGCCAAGGTAACCAGTTGCCTTCCTCATGGAAAAAAAAAGAAAAGATGATAAACGTAATAATGGTGACTTCATGGGTCAAAAGAGAAAGATTACAATACAGTAAAAAACAATATTCTTGATAGGATTTACTATCCACAAAATCATAATTCATAAAGTATTTAGACAGATATTATTGGCAGATGAAACTGACACACATGGCAGTCAGTAAAGAAGTCTCTGGAGCTTTGAGAGTCCAACTTTGTTGACTTAAATTGTCATTAGCACTAGATGAACACAGGTTTGTTTAAAGTTAGTCACTATAATACCAGTAATGCAAATATTTAGCAATTGCTTACTTTGACATTGATTGATAAAACAAGAATGTTAAAACAAACTAATATATAATGCTATACAGTTTTTTAAATATTCTTACTGTAAAATGTCATTCATAGGAATTGAATAATGTGTTTTGATTTCATAACTTGGTGTTATGGCAACTCTTATGAAGAGTACAGAATCTTACAATGGACAAAGCGGTTATATAACTATCAGTTTATACAGTAGGCACTGTTATACGACATTTATACAAACATTTATGTATTAAAAATACCAAATAGTTATATTAAGTCTTCAAGATTAGTTGAAATTTGTTTCTTAAAACAGATGATGGTATCTTCACCTTTTACAAGTGGAATACGTAAAGGGTTCTAAAGTGTTACTAAGACAAACAGAATCCTGAATCAGCCTAGACAAATGTCATGTTACCGTAAATGTGCCAAAGACATTGGCAACCTTCAAACACTGGACCCCACCCAGTTTGGGTTTGTGAAGGGCCGATCATGTCTCCTGAACCTGACTGACTTGTTTAAATCAGTCTCCAGAGCTGTGGACGAGGGAAAGGCGGTCCTCACAGCCTATATGGACCTTGCCAAGGCCTTCGACACCATCCCCCACTTTGGAATCATAGGTAAACTTACCAAGCTGGGCATAAATCCCTGCTTCACTCGATGGGTTGCCAACTGGCTTACTGATAGAACCCAGACTGTAAAACTAGCCAACTCCAAATCTATCTCCAGACAAGTGACAAGTGGAGTACTTCAGGGTTCAGTCCTGGGACCACTCTTGTTTGGCATCTACTTCTCTGGAGTACAGGCCAACACTAAGGGACTCTGGCTAACAAAGTTTGCAGTTGACTGCAAATTGGGAGGCATTATTGAATCCCCAAATTATGTGGATATTCTACAAAAGGGCCTTACAGATACAGATGCTTGGTGCCAGAGCCATGGGCTCAAGCTTAATGCCAAGAAATGTATAGTTATCCCCTTTGGGAAAAACACGTACCCATGAATTACCACATAGGTGGCAGTACACTAAACACCGAAAGTGTGATGAGAGACTTAGGGACACAGGTGGACAGTGGTCTCAACTTCGATAACCACATCGCCACAACAGTCAGGAAATCCTTCTGTGTGGCAAACCTCAGCACTAAGGACTTTTCATCCGGAAAAAAAGGAGGTCATTTTCCCACTGTACTCATCCCTCATTAGACCCATTATAGAGTACAACACCCCATTTTGTATGTAGTTCACAAGACATCTGCAACAGCTGGAAAGGCCACAGAAATACCTCACTAAAAGAATCCCAAGCCTAAAGCAGATGCCCTATGCTGACTGTCTATACTCTGTGGCATATCGTCTACTCAGAGGTGATCTCTGCTTAACATACAAGGCCATGTCAAACCCTAAGCTGTTGGACATGCTCCACTTAAAGAAATCCCAATCCCTCAGAGCCACACGCTCCAGGGATCTAAACCTTGTCATCACAATGAACAAAACATGCTGGAGGGATAGTTTCCTGACCCAGAGACTCCCCATACTATGGAATAGACTGCTCATACATGTCAAGCAGAGCGCCTCCTTGGCCCTCTTCAAAAGGAACCTTGACAATTGGATGGGAGATAGGAAATTCACCCCGGGGATCACATCAGTCACACTGTTAGACAGGGGTCCAGGAAAGTAAATATTTTGGGAAGAAATATCCAGGGAATTGTTATGGCTAGGCTTGTACAGGCCCTATGGCCGATAGCCTAGTAACAACCTATGAACCTATGAACCTATTGCTTTTATTTGTTGCATAAGAATTCTCAAACATTTAAAGCAAATTCATAGTTAACATTGCATTTTACTTTCAGATTTTATATGAATGAAATTGATTTAAGAAAAGCAGCAACTGTTAGTTACAGCATGTAAATGATGCACTTCTGGTCCTATCAAATAACAAAGCAGTCTGCTTTGTGAATGGTAAATATGGATTTTGTCTATATTTTGCAACCAGCATTATGTTTATGTACCAGAAAATACATCACTAGATCATCTGGGTGAGTTAATGGAACTTAACTGCATTGTTTGATGTAATCATATACTCCAGGAAAGGAATATTTTGTAGCGATACCTGACACAACATTATTATCTTGAAACCAATGATACATGTGTGATAGCCTAAATAAGTTTAAAACTTTGATGCAAGATTATAAAGTATTATCAAGTTCAACACATTACATTACATTTTCTCTCATATGTTATTTAGTGACGGAGGCTTAATTCTGAAAACACAAAACCATAATATTGTACATACTTGGGTAAAGCAATTGCAACTTTTTCTTAAAGGACAACAGGACAGACAAGATATTAAAACTTGTAACTGAAGACCCAGATGTAAAACAATGCAAATGTATTAAGTGAGACATATGTTTTTTTTTTTTTTCTAAGTATGAAGGACTTTAGCCTTCACCTTTCAGTCCTTTTTTTTAGCTTGGATGGATTTTGATACCTATACTGAAGTATGTGCTTAGTGCAATGTTTAATATAGTTAGTATTTCTGAATATAAATATTCAAAACTTTAGGATTTTCAGCATCTAATTGCTCTTTATATAAATGTCTGTATTTAAATAGAGTTTGAGATTTTTCTTGGTCAGAAATACCTTTGTGCACAACATGATAGCTTGAAATGTTTGATTATACATATGAAATACAGAGCTGGAAACAGAAAAGTAGGACATTAATGCATAGCTTACATGGTGCTATACTCTATGCCAGAAATGACTCAAGAGCTGTTTGCAGCTAAATGGATGTGAGCTATATCTTTACAGAACTTTTATGCATTTATTTTGTTGCTTCACTCATTTATTTTCAGTATCCAATAAAATGTGGATAGTGGATACTTTTCAACCATGTCTCTGACATCAGAGAAAAGTAATGCAAGCTAGAAGCCGGGTATATATAGAGTGAGAACTGACAGGTGTACAGGCTGGTTTTAGAAAGGACAGATATCAAATTATTGAAATCCACTGGACAATGGAGACAACAAAGGAGTTCTAGATGGATATTCACTTCTGTTTTGCTAACTACTCCAAAGCATTTAACTGTGGGGTCTATTGCAAACTTTGACAAGTGCTTAGAGAAATAAGAATACAGGATCACTGTATTTCCCCTGCTAAGGAATCTATATGCCGAACAAGAAGCAATATTTAGAACTGAATATGGAACAAATGACTGGTTCAAGTCTGGGAAAGGAGAGTAACAAGTCTGTAGATCATCATCTTATTTATTTAGTTTGTATGTTGACTATATCACACAAAATGCTCGGTTAGAGGAATCAGATGTTGGAATCAAAATTGCTGGGAGAAATATTAACAATCTGACATAAGCAAATTATATCACTGCAATGGCCAAAACTGAGGAACTATAGAAGAGACAGCTGGTGAAGGTGAAAATATGAGTGTAAAACTTTGTTTGTTGTCCAACATTAGAAACAAACATATATGTCATATAATCATATCAATTCTTTAAAAATAGACAGAGAAGAAATTAATGCAATGACAGACTTTATTTTGCTGGGCTTAAAGATCTCTACATATGGTGATTACTGGTGAAGTTAAATGGCTCTAGCTTTTTGCAGGGAAACTATGGCAAATCTGGCTAAGATTTTAAAGTCATAAGGTATTATATGGTCAACAAGAGCCAAAGCTATGGTCTTACCCGTAATAACATTTGGCTTTTAGAGTTAAACTATAAGTATGGTTATGCACCAGAAATGTTATACTTTTGAACTATGGTATTTAAGAAAAGTTTGAGAATTGAAAGTACAGTAAGAAGAAGAAAAGCAGTCATATCTTAAGGATATAAATCCATATTGTTCACCAGGGGGCATGGGTTGGCATAATGATTAAGAGGTTTACTTTACAGACACAAGGTACAGAGTTTGATTCTCACCTTGTGAAACATGGTTAGGCTTAAAAAAGCTTCAGGTTACCTGCAAAATGGCAACTTGTCAATCCCCCCCCCAAAAATACTGGTAATTGTTTTGCGTCAGATTTCAGTACAGTAGGGATTGAGTATTTCTCTGTTCTCCATTGTAGTGCAATTTTGGAGTTAGAATACATAATTAACAGGGGAGATGTACAGTGCAGGGGAGCTTGCTCCCTTGCAAAAAGAAGACTTGCTTTTACTTTGGTTTTTGACTGGTTGCTAATATCATGTTCAATCAGTTGTCATTTGATGAATGGATTTTTCTGCCAATTGTCAGACATCAATGTATATATAGAGAGTGATAGAAATGAGGCCATCTATTTTTTCAGCCAATGGGTTCAAAGCATTGAAACTCACAGTGGACAGATCTCCAGTCTAGAAAAGAAAGTACACAGCTTTCTATAGTTGTATAAGGAACTGAGTTGATGAAGTTTAATTATCGCTTATTCATTTAATTGTTTAATTGATTCATTAGATGATTGTTTAAGTATATAAGCCTTTGTCTGTTGTGTAACATTGTATGAGGAAGTTTGGACATTGGCCCAAATGAAAGCGCTTACGGAATAAAGTTTGGAGTGAAGGAGAATACTTTGCCATTTTTGCCTTTTTTTCGTGTCAACAGATCACCAGTCTATAGTGGAAAACACATGCAGGTACTCTTACTCATAATGAATGCACACTCATGGACAATTTGAAAAAAGCTACTTCTCCTACCATATGTCTAATGTAGATGGCTAGAATTAGGAGCACCCAGATGATACCCATGCAGGTGCATGAGAGACCTGCAGACACCATATAGAAGGCACAACAGGAAAGAATTTAATCAGAGAACCTTTTATTACTGTAAGACATCGTGCTATTTGCCACAGCAATATACTTGGACAAGTGTTAACATATTTGTATATAATTGTAAAACTGAAGACCTTAATGTGTAGGGTATATATCTTTAAATGCTAATAGGTTAGTTGCAAGAAGCTGAATGTCTCTGTGTCTTATTTATCGTTCAGCCTAGTATTATAGCTTTAACACTCTTGCAACATACCCTTCAGTGTCTGTCACACAGATTGAAGGTAGCACTAAAAAAATCACAGAAAAACGCAGCTAAGAATATTTTTATAAATTTGCTCATCCAGAAATTGACAAAACAAGATGACTTGTGCCACATTTGTGAGCTTAAGCAGCTTTGTAAATCCAAGTCAGTCTTCAGCACTGAGCAGTGGTTGAGTAAAATGTTTCACCCCAAGAGGAATTTAGTAATTAGTTAGTTAGTTAGTTAGTTAGTTAGTTAGTTAGTTAGTTAGTTAGTTAGTTGGTTAGTTAGTTAGTGACATCTGGAACATGCAGTCATGAGGAGAAGGTTAACACTTGCACCATACCTCCAACCTCACATAGACATACTAAACCAGCACTGGCAAAAAATACACATAAATACACAAAATCATACTCGGAGGCTCTAAATAAAAACCTGCAAAAGTATCACAGACCTCCAAAGCAGACCCCAAAAAACCTGCACCTCCCGTCACAAACCAGACAACACATAAAACACAAAATCAGTGTGCCGCACAATCACAGCCCTTAAGGCGAAATAACATACCTAACACACTAGTAATAGGCAACTCTATCATCAGGCACACTGACGTCCCACTCACTAGGCTGGACAATGAGAATGTTACTGTTAGCTGCCTGTTGGGAGCCAGAATCCACCACATAACACAAGCACTCAGGTCACTCCAGAACTAGTACAAATATGACTCTGTCATTGTTCATGTTGGTGTGAATGACCTGAGATGTACCTCCTGGACTGCATGAAAAGAGACATGGAAGAGCTCTCTGATCATGTAGCCAAGGCAGATATGACCCTGATCCTGAGAAGCATCCTGCCCTCACCAAGAATGATACTGCAGTATAAAGAAAAAATTATCAATTTCAACAATTGGCTAAGCTTCTGGTGTCATTCAAAGGGGATGCAGTGTCTGTCAGCCTGGGACGGCATGCTTGACAGGCCTCGTTGCTTCACAAGAGATGGCTTGCACCTGTCATCAGGCTTTCAAATACTGGCCAAGGCTCTTGCTGCTCCCATAGTGTTTTTTTTAGGCAAGGCTCAAAAGTCAAATCCATCTCCATAAACAGCACAAATAAAAAAATGAGGGTTATGCTACTCAATGCCAGGAGTTACAATCTCAAAATGCACACGCTCGAAGCACTCCTCAGTATGAAGAACGTCGACATCTGTGCAGTAACTGAAACCTGGTTCAAGGCTCCACAGAGCACCCCAGCACTACTGGGCTACAACTCATACCACACATTTCGGCCACAGATCATGGACCGAAACACAAAAGGTGGGGGTGTATCCATATTCATCAAGGATACCTACACCTCCAGGTTAGTGGTGCAACTTGATACCTCCGAGATTATCCATGTGCAACTAACATCAGGCAAATCTGCCATGCAAATTGTGGCCTGCTACAGATCACCCTCCATGACCCAGGACCACCACTCTGCCTTTCTGGAGACACTGAAAAACATGAAGGTCTTACCGAACACCCTGATATTGGGCGATTTCAATTACCCTACCGTTAACTGGGAAAACTACTCAGAGTACAAACTACCAGGTCCAGTGCTTCCTGGAATTTATCACCTCAAATGCCCTGGATCAGCTGGTAAACTCCTCTACCAGAGGTGAAAACATATTGGACCTGGTCATCACCACCATGGGTGACAGGTGTTCCACACCAGAGGTCAACCCGTCACTGGTTAGATCAGACCACAAACTAATCACTCTGGATGTCCACACCACACCGCCACCTCCAACCAAGGAAATCACAGTGAAAAACATTTCTATAGCAAACTTTACCTTACTTAAAACAGAGGTGGTAAGTTTCACAGCTCCCATGCTAAAGGGTAACAGTGTCCAAGATGCAGGAACCTTTACAAATGCACTCTATGAGCACCTACAAGGATGCATGGATCATGCCATCCCTAGCAAAACTAAAACTCACTCCCTAAGAGAAGGAAACCAGTCTGGTGGACCCCTGCCATAAACAGGCTATACAACAGAATGAGCAAACTAGTTCAGAAAAAAAGCAAATCTCAAGAAGGAAAGACTTCCCTGATCAGTATCAGTAAGAAACTAAGGTCCCTCATAAGATCCTCCAAGGCTAACTTCAAAAGAAAAATAGCCAAGGATTAGAAAGATAACCACAAAGCCTTCTTTAGCTATGTCATGAATCTAAGTGGGAACTCACAGATATGCTCTGAGCTAGTGCAAAATAGCACAAAATATACTAAACCCACTGATATTGCCAACATCCTGGCAGATAGATTCAGTGCAAATTTCACCCCCCCTCTCACCCCCAAAAGGGCCCACAATAATACCAGAAAAGTGTAGCATCCCAGAAATCACAGATGCACAGGTGAAAACAGCCCTTTCAAAAGCCAAAAGCACAGCATCAATGGAGCCAGATGGTGTCCCAGGCTGCGTCTTGCACAAACTACAGAACAAAATAACCCCCCACCTAAACACACTGTTCAACCTCAGCCTCTCCACAGGCTACATGCCCATAGAATGGCACACAGCAATGGTTATTCCGCTCCACAAAGGAGGGGCCACAACTGACCCTGGTAGCTATCGCCCCATAAGCCTGACTAGCCTGGTCTGCAAGGCTATGGAGCGCATCATCATGGAACTCATTAACAAAGACATTGGGAACCTCCAAACACTTGACCTGACCCAGTTCGGCTTTGTTAAGAGCAGATCATGCCTACTAAACCTAGTTGACTTCTTTGAGACAGTCACCAAGGCCATAGATGAGGGGAAGGTAGTTCACACAGCCTACCTTGACCTCGCCAAGGCTTTTGACACCATTCCCCACTTGAGAATTATAGAAAAACTCACCAGCCTGAACATAAACCCCTATGTCACGAGATGGGTTGCCAACTGGCTTACAGACAGAACTCACATGGTAAGAATAGCGAGCTCCAGGTCCGACTCTAAACCAGTCACAAGTGGTGTCCCACAAGGCTTTGTCCTGGGACCTCTACTGTTCGGCATATACTTCTCAGAAGTACAGGCAAACACAGGAGGACTATGGCTAACCAAGTTCTCAGATGACTGCAAACTTGGAGCCATAATTGACTCTCTGGCTGACACGGACATTCTCCAAAAGGGCCTTACTGAGACGGACACCTGGTGTCAAAGTCATGGTCTCAAGCTAAATGCCAAAAATGCATAGTCATCCCATTTGGGAAAAACAAAACACCCATGAATTACCACATAGGTGTCAGTCCCCTTAATACAGAAGAGGTAATAAGAGATCTGGGGACCCAGGTAGATAGTAATCTCTCCTTTGACAATCATATTGCCAAAGTAGTTAGGAAATCCTTCTATGTAGTCCATCTAATTACTAAAGGGTTCGCGTCTAGAAATAAAGAGGTTATAGTGCCCCTCTACTCATCACTCATCAGACCCATCATAGAGTACAATGCCCCATTTGGGATGTACCTCACAAGGCACTTCCAACAGCTGGAAAGACCACAAAAGTACCTCACCAAGAGGATTACTGGTCTCAAACATATGTCCTATGCAGCCCGACTGGAAAAACTTCAGCTGTACTCAGTGGCATGTCGCTTACTCAGAGGTGATCTCTGCCTGACTTACAAAGCCATGTCCAACTCAGAATTGATGGACATGCTCCACCGAAAGAAATCCAAGTACTGCGAGCCACTCACTCTAGTGAGCTAAACCTCACCAGAACAATAAATAGAATATGCTGGAGGGATAGGTTCCTGTCACAGAGACTCCCCATGCTTTGGAACAAAATTCCTAACTACATTAGGCAGAGCCCCTTACTAACACTCTTCAAGAGAAACCTTGACGAGTGGATGGGTAACAGAAAATACACCCTTGGGATCACTTCATTGGCTCTTCTTGACAGAGGCTCAGTTAATTAATCAATGGGGTGGCAAAACTGGCACACTCTAGCTAGGCTTATAAAAGCCCTTGGGCAGATAGCCTAGTACCTACCTATGAACCTATGAACCTATGAATCTGATTACTGTGAAATTCTGACTGGGTATGATCCCATTTTTAGCAGAGGCCTGGGAAGAAAAGCTCAAAAGTATTACAGACATTTTAAACATCTTTAAAAATAATACAAAAAAAACTGCAGTTTAAATAATCCTACCAAGTTAGACAGAATATGAAAGCATTGGTTAAGAGTAGATACAAGTTATATGACAATGATTTGACATTTAGAGAATATTTAGCCCACTTATAGAGACATTAAAGGTAAGTTAGTATAATACAAACTGGAACTGCAATAAGAAGTGCGAGAAAAGCAGGCTTACGGTATATTTACAAAGCCAGGGAGAGAAATTGATAGAAATAAGGAAGTGAGTGAGGAAGGGAGAGTAAGAAGATGTATGGTACGCATGGGTATTTTTCACATTTATGAATATAGTTTATCCTAGTGTTGAGCAAGAACAGATCCAGCTTTTGGCTAGGAAGTCTTTCAGAATAGTTTTCAGGGATGTAAAGGAGAGTATTGACCTGATGGATAGAGATAGGGAGTTCCAGGCCTTAGCAATATGGAAAGAGTACAGACAATGCCTAGCAGATTTGATTGGTTTGTGGACAGACAGGAGTCTTTGGTCACTGGATCATAATAACTGACTAGAAACATAGCTGTGTATAATGTCATTTAGTGCTGGGCAACCAGATGGATTCTGGATAATTTTATAGGTGGCAAGAAGCTGTGTATATGTTAGAGGATGCTGTAGTTCTAACCAATTTAGGCTTTTTAGTGTTATACAGTGGTGGGTTCTGAATTGGGTATTTCTTGCAAATTTGCAACTTTGTTGTAGCATTGTTCACATTTTGAGTTTAGAAGCATCTGAAAGAAGTGTGAGGAGGAGGAGATACGTAGTGGCAAGTGCAGCTTTAGTCGGTGAGAAAGATTTTGGCTCTATAAAGCATCCCCAGTTTTTGAGAAGTTTTTCTTATGCAATTTTGTATATGCAGGTTGAATTTAAGATTGTTATCCAATATCATCCTAATATAACATTGGAAAACATTGGATTCTTCTTTTTTTTAAATGAAGTAAGTTGCTTCCAGACTAAATACTGCCTTTTTAATAAGTCATAAGTCATATATCTATTTTAGATATATGTGAATCAATATCTGAAGTTAAGAATTACACTTTAGGAGTATACAATGTATAAGAACATGTGTAACTTGGTAATATCATGGATTCCACTCTCAAATGCAACTCCTCCATGAGACTACATGATGCAGATATATACACAGGGTATGTTATCAAATGATATCTCGATCAACTAGTCAGTTGAGTTCTACAAATAACAGTGGGTATTTGCTGTGGTCATACAAAAGGCTTTGACATCAGTAGGTAGTCCCAAAAAGAATCATCCCATGCCCTCAATACTACAGTTCTGTTTCCTTATTCATGCCCTCCCACTAACTGTGGATCTAGTGGGGCTAATAAAATACTAAACAAGTGCAATTGAGTATGTTTATACGGTATGATAAAATGGATTATTTTAGCTATGTTCATACTTAGAACATAAAAGCTAAGCAAAGGCATTTAAACATACCAGTCCACTTCTACAGGGTCAGACTGATAAGCTTTTATTTTACTTTATCTAGGAAACTTGTTCACTGAAAGGGTAATAGGATTTACCTGTATATTTATAGAATATTTAGATGTTTTTTTATTTCTGGTTAATAATCAGGTTATTCAAGTGACCTATACTAATAAGATTTAATTCCTTAAGACGAAAAATGCAAATAGTAAAAACTAATTTACTGTGAAAGTGGCAGACATGAAACACCCTACAGAAACATACTTCTTGTCATCTCTAACACAGAGCTGTCCAGTACTAAATGATTTGCTATGTGCTTGATGCCAAAGTTGAGATCACCAACTTCACGTCTTTGATTGCTTTTTATTGTCATGGGCATTTCTGCAGTCTTGACATTGTCAGACACAGTCATCCCTGAATGTGTCGGTTGTTTACTTTCTAAAAGAGAAAGTTTATTTACCTTGGATGTAGCTAAATAGTCCCCATGTCTCTTGTCTCAGCATCTATAAATGTTTTGAGCATTGTCAGTTAAGAGCATTTCCTGGGGCAACATTAAGACTTTACATTCGTTGATTTTTTTCTTTGTGATACCAGGAAAGGCATAAAATGGCTGTCAGAGGTATACACATTTTTTTGCTTTGTTTGTGCAAACATTGTTAAACAAATCTAATCAAGTTTCATCATTTAAGGTGCAATATTTTAAATCACAATCTGCAGTTTAAATATTTTGTTGAAAAACAAAATTATTCTAAGACGGCTTAATTTATTCTACCTTTAACACATAAGAAATGCGATTTTATAACTCATCTTACTATTTTATTATATATATATACCTACACTACATATTTACTATCTGCTTTTTTTAATACTATCTGAGCCAGATTAAAAAAAAAAAAACAGTAAAAATTCCCTCAGGTCTGTGTGTGGTATAATAATTACTATTCTATTGTTATTAAATACTTGATATACTTTCCACTTCAAATGAGCTTGTAAATACTATTCAAACAGTACATGTTCTTGTTACCTCTGCATTGAATGGCATTATAGATGACATGTCAAGACTAAAGATATTAGTATTCTGGGCTACAGAAAATGTCATTTCTACATTGAGGTGATTGTATTACTCTTATGTTTGGAGTGAAATGAATTGTTTTTATTTTTTTTAGAGATGAGTGTTGTTACAGCAACTGCCATGAAGTGAGTGGCTGCATATCCCATACCCTTTAATTGCTGCAATGTGTTTTCATTATTAATGTTTCAATATATTTGCAGTTTAAAAATTCCAATAATTGGAAGACACTGACTTTTTAATACAGATAGTGTTCATAGATTTTTTTTTTAAATATATCAAGCCACATATTTAAGAACCAATGGGGTGATAGTTGAGTGAAAAGAGTGAAGGACAGTTTGGGCATTATTCTTTAACCTTGAACCATGGGAATGCTCAAATGATTGTCCATTAGGTTCCATGAATAAAGCTCCATGAATAAACCAGTGAAACATGCCTTCCTTTATTATTTGATTGCGCAACTGCTCAAATTAATGTTAAACACCTCTTTCAAAAGTGATTAATAATAAGTAGGTAAACACTGACAAGCATGAGTATCAGTAAAGCTTTTGGCACAATTCACTTACAGAACATTCCTCTGCTTATCCCCTTAACGTCAGACCTGCAGGTGTAATTCAGAGAACATTGTACATTTTTACAAATCTACTTATCAGTTCTTAACGTGTTTGCTGGACTGGTCCATGAACCTTTTTTAGCCAGAGATACACTCAAATGCATGTTACAATCTGGATCAACAAGTATTTACACAGAATAAAGAGAAATGTATAGACATTTTCACACAATATAATTTTCCATGAAAATATGTATACGGTAAGAATTCAGCTTAACAAACTGCAGTGTAATTAAAAGGGACAACAACCCTTGCCCAAACATTTATATTGACAGAAACATATATTAGGTAACATAGGAGACAATCTGGTATTCTCATGGGATGTAATAATCTAATAGAGAGCTTTTATTTAATGTGGCATGAATACACATCACCAGTGGTACTTCTAGACTTCTCTGAACACTTTGAGATTTCATTATTACAAGCATTAAATTCTAAAGTAGGTGCAGCTTATTTTATGAAGAGTTCAGTATATAGTAGAGTGAACACACCATTTACTATGTGACTGTGAAAGAAATTAAATCTGCTGCTAGAATAGAGCGGCTTGGTGTGTCCCACACAACCCCAACAAATAATATATACCAACGCCAGGATCATACAGTACCACAGAAAGGGTATTTTCCCCATCCCTGGTATTATGTCAGTCTCAGTGAATGTCAGATTTTCTGTAGACCAAATACAACAGACAGGAAAGAAATCAGATATACACCAGTCAACTAACTTTAAATGTACTATATGCTTTTATCTGTCCATCTGCTTGTCTGTTTATGTATCTATCAGTCTATCAATTTGTCTATATAAAATGTGTGTGTAAATTGAATTGGTCTATGGTGTAGTGAACCCATTTCACAACAATGAAACTATTCATATTTTATAGAATATGAGTATCAGCCATATTAAATTACTAATAACAGGTCTGAACTGAAGTATGGTAAAATATTGACCATATGATTGAATAATTGTTGTAATCATACTATTGAACAATTATGACACTTAATATAATCCTCTAAAAGTAATAGAAAATGGTAAAATATGTCATGTGAAAATGTTAATATAAGGATTGAAATGGAATATGATGAGATGTTAACACGATTTTGCATATGTTGCAATCAACTGATATTTGCTAAAACAATTTAAATAGTTTGAATACGATGACGTGCTGAATGTATGAAAATGTTAACTTTAGACATTAACCATAGGTTCATAGGTTCATAGGTTGGTACTAGGCTATCGGCCCTAGGGCCTATGCAAGCCTAGCCATAACAATTCCCAGGATATCTCTTCCCACAATATTTACTTCTCCAGGCCCCTGTCTAGCAGGGTGACTGACATGATCCCCAGGGTGAATTTTCTCTCTCCCATCCAATCATCAAGGTTCCTTTTGAAGAGGGCCAATGAGGCGTTCTGCTTGATATGTATGGACAGTCTATTCCAGAGTATAGGGAGTCTCTGGGTCAGGAACATATCCCTCCAGCATGTTTTATTCATTGTGATGACAAGGTTTAGATCCCTGGAGCATGTGGCTCTGAGGGATTGGGATTTCTTTAAGTGGAGTATGTCCAACAGCTCAGGGTTTGACATGGCCTTGTATGTTAAGCAGAGATCACCTCTAAGTAGACGATATGCCACAGAGTATAGCTGGAGTTTTTTTAGACCGTCAGTATATGGCATCTGCTTTAGGCCTGTGATTCTTTTAGTGAGGTATTTCTGTGGCCTTTCCAGCTGTTGCAGATGTCTTGTGAGGTACATACCAAATGGGGCATTATACTCTATAATGGGTCTAATGAGGGATGAGTACAGTGGGACAATGACCTCCTTTTTTCTGGATGAAAAGCCCTTACTGATGAGGTGTGCCACATAGAAGGATTTCCTGACTGTTGTGGCAATGTGGTTATCAAAAGTGAGAACACTGTCCACCTGTGTCCCTAAGTCTCTCATCACACTTTCAATGTTTAGTGTCCTGCCACCTATGTGGTAATTCATGGATACATGTTTTTTTTCCAAAGGGGATAACTATACATTTCTTTGCATTAAGCTTGAGCACATGGTTCTGGCACCAGGCATCTGTTTCTGTAAGGCCCTTTTGTAGAATATCCACATCATTTGGGGATTCAGTAATGGCTTCCAGTTTGCAGTCATCTGCAAACTTTGTTAGTCAGAGTCCCTTAGTGTTGGCCTGTACTTCAGAGAAGAAGATGCCAAACAAGAGTGGTCCCAGGACTGAACCCTGAGGTGCTCCACTTGTCACTTGTCTGGAGCTGGATTTGGAGTTGGCTACTTTTACTGTCTGGGTTCTGTCAGTAAGCCAGTCAGCAACCCATTGAGTGATGTAGGGATTTATGCCCAGCTTATAAAGTTTATCTATGATTCCAGAGTGGGGAATGGCGTCAGAGGCCTTGGTGAGGTCCAGATAGGCTGTGTGGACTGCCTTACCCTCGTCCACAGCTCTGGAGACTGATTCAATTAAGTCAATCAGATTCAGGAAACAAGATTGGCCCTTCACAAACCCAAACTGGATGGGGTCCAGTGTTTGAAGGTTGCCAATGTCTTTGTTTATAAGTTCCATGATAATGCGTTCCATGCCCTTGCAAATCAGGCTTGTCAGACTGATGGGACGGTAGTTCCCAGGATCCAAGGTGGATCCTCCCTTGTGGAGCGGGATAACTGTAGCTGTGTGCCACTCAGTGGGCATGAAGCCTGAGGTGAGGCTGTGATTAAACATGACACTTAGGTGAGGTGCCAGTTCATTTTGTAGTTCATGTAGTACACAGCCTGGGATGTCATCTGGTCCCATGGATGCTGTATTCTTAGCTTTAGAGAGTGCGGTTTCTACCAGTGTGGCCGTGATTATCGGAATTTGGCAATCTATTGGTATTGAGATGGGCCCTTTAGGGGGTGGGAGTGGGGTGAAGTTGGCACTAAATCGATCTGCCAGGATATTGGCAATATCCTTGGGATCAGTAAATTTAATGCCATTCCGTTGTAACTCAGAGTAGATCTGAGCATTGCCATTTAGATTCTTGACATAACTATAGAATGCCTTGTGGTTGTCTTTGGAATCTTTGGCAATTTTATTGTCGTAACTAGCTTTTGAGGATTTTATGAGGGATCTCAGCTTCTTACTGAGGCTGGTGAGGGAGTTTTTTGCATCCTGGGATTTTCCTCTTTTTTTGCAACAGTTTCTTCCTTATGTTGTATAGTTTGTTTATAGCAGGGGACCACCAGATTGGCTTCCTTTTTTTGGAGAAGAGCACCTTGGTTTTATTTGGGATGGCACGATTCATGCACGAGTGGATGTGCTCGTACAGTGCCTTAGTGTAGGATTCTGCAGTCGAACTTCCAGATCCCGTCTGCGTGGGTGTTGTGAAGTTTGTCACTTCTGACTTCAGTAGCTTGAAGTTGGCTTTGGAGAAGATTTTTATGGTTTCCTTACTGGGGGCTGGGGGTGGGATGTGGATATCAAGGGTGATTTACTTATGGTCAGACCTGACCAATGAGGGGGTGACCACTGGTGTGGAGCATCTATCTCGATATTGGAGCCACTGGTGGGACAATGGATTAGTTGATCCAGGGCATTGGAATTTATGAATTCCAAGAACCGTTGGGAAAAGGATTTAGTACCTGAGTAGTTTTCCCAATTAATGGCAGGGTAGTTGAAATCTATTAGGGTGTTTGGTTGTATCTTATTATTTTCCAGTATGTTTAGAAAGGTGTAGTAAGAATCCTGGTGCATGGTTGGGGATCAGTAGCAAGCTACAATTTGGATTGCAGTCTTACCTAGTGTTAGTTGCACTTGGAGAATTTCAGATGCATTGTGTTGGGCAACTAGCCTGGAGGTGTGAATATCCTTGGTAAATATGGACACTCCACCACCTTTAGTATTTCGGTCCTGGTTTTGTGGCCAAAAAGTATGGTAAGAATTGTAGCCTGGTATGTCATTAAGTAATTGTTTAACTTACTAAAACATTAAATTTGCTATGTTTAAAAAAATGTAACATGTTTGCTAGCTTTTTACATCTTGTAATAGTTAATTAATGTTCCTAGTCATAACTTAAATGAAAGATTAGTTGTCCTGACCAGTGGGAGGGATTTTGCTTAATTCTGAAGGGCACAATGTATATATTATGGCCAGGAATGATTGCAAGATGCATTGTGTATATTATGGCTAAGAATGATTGTAAGGTGCATTACATATATTATGGCTGAGAATGATTGTAAGGTGCATTATGTATATTATGGCTAAGAATTATTGTAAGGTATATTACGTATATTATGACTAAGAATGATTGTAAGGTGGATTATGTATATTATGGCAAAGAATGATTGTAAGGTGGATTGTATATATTATGGCTAAGAATGATTGCAAGGTGCACTGTGTGTATATTATGGCTAGGAATGATTGTAAGGTGTATTGTGTGTATATTATGGTTAGGAATTATTGTAAGGTGCATTGTGTGTATTATGGCTAAGAATGATTGTAAGGTGCATTGTGTGTATATTATGGCTAGAAATTATTGTAAGGTGCATTGTGTGTATTATGGCTAAGAATGATTGTAAGGTGCAGTGTGTGTATATTATGGCTAAGAAAGATTGTAAGGTGGATTGTATATATTATGGCTAGGAATGACTGTTATGTGCATCATGTTTATTATTGCTAAGAATGATTGTAATGATTGTGTATATTAGGGCTAAGAATGATTGTAAGGTGCATTGTGTTTATTATTGTTAAGAATGATTATAAGGTGCAGTGTCTATATCATGGTTAAGAGAGATTGTAAGAATGTGGAGGATGGGAGGTGCATAAGAGTTATACAAGTTATTCCGATTTTGTTTTGTTTTACTGGACAAGAGGCAAAATTAAATGCTTTTGAAACTAAAGTATTATAGAAAAGGCAGTTGGCCCCACCTTGCCCTGTTTTATTTGGCTTGCTTGGTAAAAAAGGCAATGTTTTGATCAAAGGAAGGTCAAGATACACACTGGGATAATGCAGAAGTACGAACTGGATGCTAATATGTAGACTATTAGTATTATTACAGGCAGACCGTGGAAGGTGTGGGATGTACACATTTCCTATTACTTGTACTGACTTTGTATTATATGACTGGATTTGATGGCCATGTGAGATGCTTAAAATAATGATTTTTTTAAAGAAATGCAGTTCCCCTGTTGTTTAAGTGGAAGGGAGTATGAGGTGATGTTTAGGATGAAACAGGGGCATTATATAAACT
>NC_056733.1:318026648-318101903 GCF_019279795.1 Protopterus annectens
ACCACACACTCTACTACTTAAATATAACAACTCTGAGATTGCACTTCAGTACACAAAGTGCAATCTTGGAGTTAATATATATAAGTAGCAGGGGGTGTGGCGGTGCAGCCCACCCAAATGGTAGGTGCAGGGGGGCTTGCCCCCTGCTTCTACTTTGAGAAGAACAGTTTGATTTGTGTTTTATTTGTTTCTTTATGTACTTGTGCTGGAATATAGTAAGTGTTGGTATCCTGCGTGTTTTCAGGATTTTGAACTTTCAGGATTTTGGACTCAGGATTTTGGTCTTCAGGATTTTGGGCTTTCAGGATTCTGTAGCACTCATATATACATATATATATATATATATATATATATATATATATATATATATATTTGTATGTGTGTGTGTGTGTGTTTGTGTGTGTGCAAAGAAAGAAAGAGAGATTGAGGGAAATAAACCTATTGGCATTTAAATATAATCTAGTTGAATGGTGTTTCACATGATTTACAAATGTTTTATTTTAATGCTGAGTAATTAATTATGTTCATATCATCTGACTTTTTAATGCAGAATAACAACAGTGACTAGACGTTTATTCATGCTACATATTTTCTGCATTCAACTTTTCTAATAAGATCTGTTTTATTTTCATGTAACTTTGCTGTATTTTAATAAAAAGTTTATTTTTTTTTCAAGTTGTTTACTTGTTGGCTTTTGGGACTCCGCTTGTTTCTGTGTTTCTTTCTCCCGCACAGCTACATTTTTATAAGAGTACAGTTGTTATCACTTTGCAAGATAATGGCACATTATGCAAACAGTAACAGAGCCCAGGTACATGTGTAGAACAGGACCTCAAGGCCTCACACCTAATATATTAGGTCCTAAGCATCTACTGCATCATCTTCCACAATTAGATGGACTGGACTGCATTGCACACTGCAAGCCATGTAAATATAATGCCATGGTTCCCACCATTGATAACAAGACAAAAATGCACACACCTGAATTCAGACTTAACAAAGATGTGTACATCTCCAAATGTAACAGGAATGCAGGTAATGTCCAGAAGCATGCTATATAGAAGAGATCAGATCAGCCTCTCAGAATAAGATGAATGCCCATGCACACACAGCTACAAATAAAATGACTTTGAAAATCAGTGGCAGCACAAGATTGACCATTTTATATCAAGCACTACAGGTGTGGTTCTTCAATGACATATGCATGCACTTTTGGAAAGAAAACAATTGAGATTAAGCTAATTCAGAACCTGGATATTGGTTTTATGAGCCATTATAACAATTACAAATTTGCCCTCTGAGCAACTAACAGTGGGCACAAATAAGGTGTACTGAAGAGCAGCAAATATTTCTTTTCTCATCACTCATAATTTAATGATTACTATACCCTGAATCCAAATAGCTGATTATCTCAAAAAGTTAACAGAAACTATTAAGATTACCATTTTATTTTTGTTTTCGAACCTACATTTTATTCATGAAAAAATAGTAGTTTTTTCCACGTAAGTTAGCACTCTAATTAGGACAGTTTTAGTTAGAATATTAACAGCCAATAAGGGATTAATGTTCAGACAATTTCAAAAGTATTACAAAACTTTATCCAATTCTGTTGCTCTTAGGAGGTATCTGCTACAACTTTAGACTCAAACAATTATGCGTTTGTTTCTTCTCTCTCTCTCTCTCTCTCTCTCTCTCTCTCTCCCTCGCTCTCTCTCTCTCTCTCTCTCTCTCTCTCTCTCTCTCTCTCTCTCTCTCTCTCTCTCTCTCTCTCTCTCTCTCTCTCTCTCTCTCTCTCTCTCTCTCTCTCTCTCTCTCTCTCTCTCTCTCACTCTCTCTCTCTCTCTCTCTCTCTCTCTCTCTCTCTCTCTCCCCCTCTTTCTCTCCGTCTCTCTCTCCCTCACTCTCTCTCTATCTCTCCCTAACTCTCTCTCTCCCTCACGATCTCTCTCCCCTCGCTCTCTCTCTCTCTCTTTCTTACATTTACATACACCACAGCATATGTAGTGTGCTAACTACATGCACCATCCATATTTATATTAGTGTACCTCTTTGTCTTGGTCTCTCTCCCTCGCTCTCTCCCTCTCTCTCTCTCTCTCTCTCTCTCTCTCTCTCTCTCTCTCTCCCTCGCTCTGTCTTTCCTGTTCTCTTTCTTACATTTACATACACCACAGCATATGTAGTGTGCTAACTACATGCACCATCCATATTTATATTAGTGTACCTCTTTGTCTTGGTCTCTCTCCCTCGCTCTCTCTCTCTCTCTCTCTCTCTCTCTCTCTCTCTCTCTCTCTCTCTCTCTCTCCCTCGCTCTGTCTTTCCTGTTCTCTTTCTTACATTTACATACACCACAGCATATGTAGTGTGCTAACTACATGCACCATCCATATTTATATTAGTGCACCTCTTTGTCTTGGTCTCTCTCCCTCGCTCTCTCTCTCTCTCTCTCCCTCGCTCTGTCTCTCTCTCTCCCTCGCTCTCTCTCTCCCTCGCTCTGTCTTTCCTGTTCTCTTTCTTACATTTACATACACCACAGCATATGTAGTGTGCTAACTACATGCACCATCCATATTTATATTAGTGTACCTCTTTGTCTTGGTCTCTCTCCCTCGCTCTGTCTCTCTCTCTCCCTCGCTCTCTCTCTCCCTCGCTCTGTCTTTCCTGTTCTCTTTCTTACATTTACATACACCACAGCATATGTAGTGTGCTAACTACATGCACCATCCATATTTATATTAGTGCACCTCTTTGTCTTGGTCTCTCTCCCTCGCTCTCTCTCTCTCTCCCTCTCTCTCTCTCTCTCTCTCTCTCCCTCTCTCTCTCTCTCTCTCTCTCTCTCTGTCTTTCCTGTTCTCTTTCTTACATTTACATACACCACAGCATATGTAGTGTGCTAACTACATGCACCATCCATATTTATATTAGTGTACCTCTTTGTCTTGGTCTCTCTCCCTCGCTCTCTCCCTCGCTCTCTCTCTCTCTCCCTCGCTCTCTCGCTCTGTCTTTCCTGTTCTCTTTCTTACATTTACACACACCACAGCATATGTAGTGTGCTAACTACATGCACCATCCATATTTATATTAGTGTACCTCTTTGTCTTGGTCTCTCTCCCTCGCTCTCTCTCTCTCTCTCTCTCTCTCTCTCTCCCTCGCTCTGTCTTTCCTGTTCTCTTTCTTACATTTACACACACCACAGCATATGTAGTGTGCTAACTACACGCACCATCCATATTTACATTAGTGCACCTCATTGTCCTGGCAGTCCCCACATTTTCATCAAACTAAACTAGACAATTGCAAATTCATATTTTTATTAATTAAAACATCTGTCTCACAACGATTACTTGTTTTTGACAGATTAACAAATTCCAAATTGTAACTTTTGGTTTTCCATCTCTAATTTTAAATAAACTCCCCACACATCTCTTGCATTTTGATATATTGTCTCATTAAATGCCAGAACAAGATTCACTGAGCTTTATCTTCTCTGCTAAATGAACACTGACTCCAATTTAAAATGGAAAACATTACTTTTTACAGCAGAATATGATCCAGTCATCTAAATATTTAGGATCACAGACACACACACACACACACGCACACACGCACACACACACACACACACACACACACACACACACACACACACACACACACACACACACACACACACACACACACACACACACACACACACACACACACACACACACACACACACACACACACACACACACACACACACACACACACACACACACACACACACACACACACACACACACACACACACACACACACACACACACACACACACACACACACACACACACACACACACACACACACACACACACACACACACACACACACACACACACACACACACACACACACACACACACACACACACACACACACACACACACACACACACTTTGTATCTCTCTGATAGTATAACATCCCATGAAACATCTGAGTTGCACATTTTTCCCATGATAATATCATTCAAGTGCATTTTAGCCTATTGGAAATAAATTGGATATTTCCTTTTCTACGCATAAGTGGATATTTAGCCTCTGTATCTAACAACAGTTACTTAACTCCCAACAAGGGGCTCATGCCCACTGGAAAACTCAAGAAACTGAAAAAACCTCTGTTGATCCCACAAAAGGCATTACATAATGTTGTTGATCCAGTGCACTTGTGGTATCGACAGCTTTTGATACTGCATTGGACACTTTTGACCCTTCTCATGTTTAGACTCTCCAGGTCATGTGCACAATGAGCAGGGACAGAGTTAGTGGTGGCAGAACAGTGCTAAAGCAATATTACCCTCACAGAACTAAGAATGATACACTAATACTTACATGGTCTGCTGTGTGAGTCAACTGACCATTATAGACACATGTTTGATATTATATCTTAATGTGTCAGTCTTACTGGGAAAGGAACATAGCAACCTTCATCATATATCGTATTGTGAAGTAACAACATATGTTGGGAAATGGCACTTTAGTAAGGCGTATTGGCATACATGTGCAACTCATTGTGATGGCCAGGTCACTACAGGCTTAATTCTTTCAGTAATGCAATTAATATTTAAGGCTGATAGAACCAAGGATACACATTTTGAATCCCACCTCTGGTGCCCATTAGTATGTAATGGGCAACAAGCCTTAAATAAGTATAGTAAATGTGCTTTGCTGCCTTTTTTAATGGACAGCACTTGCCACACCCAAATAAGGTATAGCTACAGGTTACAGTTAAAAATCACTGATTCTTGGGTCTATATTAGTACATCGAAGTATTACTAATATCGAACACTTTGCATCAAAAGCTGAAAATAGTGAAGCTGCAGAATATCAAATACTTTCCTAGGGAAAGTATTTGGTGGGCCGTTTCTGCAGCTTCACTATTTCCTCGACTGTGGAGCGAAGGTTACGGACCGGGTTAAGGTAAGTGTGTGAATGAAGGTGAGTGTGCGATAGGGACCTTAGGGTTAGGGAGCAGGTAAGGTGAGTGTGCGATAGGGACTTTAGGGTTAGGGAGCGGGTAAGGTGAGTTTGCGTTAGTTATGGATCTTAGGGTTAGGGTTGGGTTAAGGTAAGTGGATAGCTAGTAGTGAATGTATGGTTTAGTGCAGGGTTTTGTGAAGTGTATGTGTGTGGATTACGTATTTTGATGTGCTTGTGTTGTGTGCATGTTTGTTGGAACAGCAAATATTTTCCCTGGGAAAAAAAGTGCTGTTCTGAGTGTTCGATGTTGTGGTGTTTCGAGTTAAATGGTTTGATATTAGAACATTCGATGTAGTAATACTTCGATGTTGTAATATAGACCCTTGATTCTCCAGGACTTTACCTACCACAGACTGAGTCCAGTGCTATACACTGCAGCTAATTAAAATTAACTGATTTATTTTGCACACATATGCACACATTAACACAAACCCATTGATATGCACACACACACACACACACACACACACACACACACACACACACACACACACACACACACACACACACACACACACACACACACACACACACAAGCACACACAGTATTTTCCAGAATCCAAAATTTCAGTAATGATTTGGTGGCATCTTAATTTTTTTTTTGTGATATCACTGGATCTTTGATTCATTATAACCAGGTGCGTTTCCCATAGTAATGACAGATGGGCACATCTAACAAATTCAATTGTTAAATTGTTGGGCAGATGAGGTAAAAAGTAAATAAATCAATTTAGACCCTAAGAAACATATCACCTGATAGTGATGCATATTTTACAATGGGTTTAGGTATGCCCTGTCTTTGATTTATCATATTAGTGGAAACATTGTTTCATTAAAAATAGAAAACACTGTTTTATTTAAAATATTCTGACAGTTTCTGGGAACACATTCAATGGATCATTACTGCTCTGCAATGTTTCATTCTGGGAAAAATACCTTGATATTTTGGTTATTTTCACGACAATAATCTGGTCTGATTTGTAGGAGGGATGCTAAACTACATGCAATAATAGTCAAGGTGTGGACCATACTCCTTCATACCTTAAGAGCAATGATTTGTCATTAGATACTAATTAAGACGGATAATGTAAGTTAACTAGGTTCTAGTTAACAAAGATGCATAACATTTTCATCAGAATCCATTCTGTCCCAAAAAATAACAAGTAGAAAGAATGAAGAACTAAAAGAAAGAAACAAAGGATACCATAACGAACGTTTACAAATAATGCTTTTATTAATATCAACGTACTGCATTGACCCCTCCTCCCACCAATAGACTGCTGTTTTTGAAATATTGATTACCAGTCCATACTGGAGACACAGCTTAGATACTGAGGCTGAACTTGAGACATAAATAATGTTTCATTTCCATATTACTTGTTCAAGTTGAGACACAAGAAAGAGACGCACAATTTGCTTTTCTTGACAGATGCTTTCCTGCTTTTATCAAAGCCTCGTCCTTTAATTTCCTGCTGATAGGTCCACGGTGGTGAGAAATGCAGTGATGGCTAAAGAAGATGCTGATTTGTACCAATGTGTCTCCACAAAAAAACATTACTGTTATGTCCTAAATGACTGATTCAAGATCCAGTAGAGCTAAGGACCTCCTTTTTGGTTGGTACATGTCTTTTCAAAATTCTGAAACATGGTTGTTGCTCCCTTTTTAGAAGTTAGTTCCTCCTCAGCGAACAAAGCTGTTTATTTTAAAGAGCTCAGAAAAATAATCTCCTCCTCGAGAGACTTGTCTTTGAAATCAGATATCCTAGTTAGAGCATGTTTGAAATCTGTTATTGGCAAAATAGACTTTTCTATACTGGAACCTGAGATATGGAACTGCATATCTAATGAAGTCACAAATCACAATAACTAAGACATTTTAAAACCAGACTAAAAGAACATCTACCTGGGGAAGCCAGCAGTACTAGCTTTTGTGGTAATAGTGAAAGGGTAAAAATGTTTTTAACTCAGACATGTTAATTCATCCTGCCTTTCTCAAAACTAAACAGAAAACTGTCAGTTATTTGCATATATATATATATATATATATATATATATATATATATATATATATATATACATACACACATACATAGATAGATAATAGATATTATTTCCAGTTCTATTTTCTTTATTTTAGCTATCACTGTTTTGTTCATACACAGTTCCGTATTACACAGCCATTCATACAGATTTACAATTCCATCATTTAATAGACTGCCATCCTCATCCTAAAGAAACTATTAACCACCCATATTATGCCCAAATCACTTTTTTACCCTTCCATCCAAAAATAAATATTCTTCTTCCCCCGATGCACTTCCAGAAGTTTTTATTCCCTATCATTTCCTTTCCTATTTATGTAATTAGAGTTTCCATCAACTGACATCTTACTTTGAACCCCCCCGCCTATGCTTTATTCGATCTTTGTACAAGTTATTAATATTAATTTCAGTCTCGACTCAACTTCTTTTCCAGTGTTCTTATTTCTCTGGGTTCCCTTTTACTCATTTTTCCAACATGTGCTATGAACTCTAAACTCTTTGTCACTTTATATGAATCACCTTAAATAATCCCCTATTTTTTTCTATCAATGGTTCACTTCTAATGATATTTTTCTTATCTCTAGTACCTCTTTTTTTTGATCCATCATTCTCCATTTGGTTTCAGCCTACCTCAAGCATTCATCAATTATTCATGGTCTTTTGAGAATTAACATGTATGGAATCAATATTAGCACTTTAAAACTTGATTTAACCTCTTGTTTATTTGTTCTCTGAAAAAAAAACACTTCAAATGGTTTATATATTCTTCCAATGATCTTCAAAAAGTGTAACTATTGTCATTTAAGTGTCTTTTCATTCAATTATCACACATTTCTGTTTTTGTTTTATACTTTAAGCAACCTAGTTCTCTATTATATTCCAGCCTAGCTGCCAAACCCCACAGCTGCATTAGCATTTACTGTCATTATGTCAGTGAAAGAAATATGTCATTCAAGTACTTCATGCAGAAGTGGATCATGGTGAAACAGGGCCCTATGCAGAGTAATGTACCATCCCCCAACAGCCATTCCAATATCCCACTACTTGGCTATCCCCTCCAACAATTACCATAAGCACTGCTCAAAACGGTGATTATGCATGCTTTCTTCTTTACTTTTAGTGACAACAGAAATGTGGATTTAACTTAAATTTTTTATTTCAAATTTTAATTGCACAATCACTGTTGACTATTTGGTAAATAAAACACTTGTGCATTGAAAACAGACTTAACATGGATAACAGTAACCTTCTCTTCCCTTGAAACTTACATTCATTGAAAATGCATTTAAAACTTACATTCACTGAAAATGCAAAAGACCACTGGCAAATTAAGTGTACTTTGTCCATAGGTTATTTTCAAACTAGAGGACCACTACATACATTTTTAAGACCCTGCATAAATGCATGCATTCTTTGATTCACATTCTAGATTATATATATATATATATATATATATATATATATATATATATATATATATATATATATATATATACACACATAGATAGATTAATACAGTAACATTAGTTAGAGCGCTTCTTAAATTTCAAGTTTTCATAATATTTCCAAAAACAAAATATATGAACTAATAATGAAACATACTTATTTCAGAATATTTCAACCATAAATGACCTCACTAACTAATGTCATTTTAATCCACCAATATCTGTACTTAACAATAATAGCCACTACAGTTAATGAGTGTACATCACATGTCCGATTGTCATAACAAATGGTCACTGTAAGTGTTCCAATTTGATTTGCACATATATGCATTAGTTCTGCAAAGAGAGGCTAATGACGTTTTAACTGCATATACTGAACAGGGTTAGTCATTTTTATTTATAGACATCCTCGAAAACCAGAAAATGGCTGCATTGTTCAGTGCATCCTTGTCCAATGTCCATGCCAAAAAATAATAATAATGATCAAAGTCACAAATTTAAAACACACAGTAGCCAAAGTATTCCTTCTTAATTCACAAACACACACATGCACTCCATTCTTTCTAAGTATAAGGTGCTTTTGTCAATGAAGAGTCCTTCACCTCCACCAGCAATTACTGATACATTGTTGGTAGTGTATGACCTTATTGTTATGAAAAAGTAAATTACTTGCATTTTATTGGCAGCTTTGGATGAACTACATCACACTAAATAAAGATCACTACCATCATACCATAATATCCGGCCAGATGTAACACACTTTAAATAGAAAAGCAATTGCAAGAGGATACAAAATATAAACCATCTGAAAACATGTTGACAAGAGTCAATTTCTGTGTTAGGGATACCTTACAGGATATTTATGAATGTCTGTTTTTTAATTTGTACCCTTTAAGAAAATCAATGGGCTGCATTAAACAGAACAGTTCTCTGGGTTCTGACATCTTACCAGGATGCTTATGTGTTACCTACATTAAATATATTTCTACAATTATTGTATCCTTCTTTAATGCAATGTTATTTCATGGTTATGAATTATATGTCAACTCAATATAATCCACTTCCTTCTGAATAAATTAACTGCTTGTCCTTCTCTCTCTCCAGTCTAGTCACTTACTATACTCCTTCTGTCCCTTACACAGTACTGACAAATTCATTCTCCAAACTTACAAACCCAAACTGAACATTGGCAATCTTTTATATAAATCCTCCACAACAAAATTCTAAAGCCACCTCCCTGCCAATTTACATTGCATTACTCCCACTAACCACTTTGAAAAAGAACTGAAGAACTTTCTCCTGAATATCTGGTTATGCCCTTGCCATGACCCTGCATAATCCTGTTTCTATTCACCTATATCTCCCACTTAGAACAGCAAGTTTGCTGGCTCTACTCTATTTAACTAATTGAATATTTGTTCTATATATAATCTGTATTGAAAGTACTATGCTTACATCATTTTTATTACTTGCTTGTTATTATCTTTTCTTTGTATAAATATTGTAAAATAGCCTTTGTTGCTTTGTGAAGTCTTTGTTACTTTGTAAAAGATATTTTTGCAAAATTATAATTTATCTTTCTTGTAGTTTTTCTTCTCGGGTCGTCACTGAATGGGCCTGTGCTTAGTTGGACTAACCCAGTTGACAAATGTGAAATAAATAAAATAAATAAATACATGTGCCTTTAAATAGAAAGTGTACAGATGTTATATCTAGTCACATGGGTAGTTTAGTGGATAATATCTCCAATTACAAGACAATTAGTCTAACTTCCTTGGTGAGCAAAACTTTTGAGAGATATTTTATATCCAACTTTACTACTGACTTAAAGTACTAGATCTTTCTTAACATGGTTTTACTTATAATAGAGCAACATTTACAAATCTGAAAACTTTTTATGATCCTGTTACTTTGGCCTTGGATCAGAGATAGAGCTTTCAAAGGCTATTCCACATAAACCAATTATTGATGCAATGCATGAAAAGCAGATACATCCATAAAATTTACATTGGGTCTCAAACTAGCTCAGTGGAAGGAAGCAGCAACTTAGAATTATGTATTATTTATCTAATTGGGCTGACATGTTTAAAAGGCTCCCACAAGGTTCAGAACTGGGTGGAATGTATTTCTCAGATACCAAAGCATTCCTCTATCTAGGTTAAAAATGCAGTGATGATATCAAATTTGGACAATTTATAACATCATCAAGGGATATAGATTTATTTAATGTGTACTTGAGTAAAGTATCTTTATGGTTAAATTATAATTATAATGGGTTAAAGATTAATAAAGATTAATGTGTGGTCCTTTATTTTAGCAAACCTAGTTTACATATCAAGATGAAATTAGGAAGCACAGTTTTATTAAATGTGTCAGAATATAAAGATTTGGGCATTAGAATTTGTAATAATTTTTAATTTACTTCAATTGTCAGAGTCTTTTTAATTTATTTATTTATTTGACATTTGTTGACTGGATTAGATTGTCTGGGCAGCAGCCCTTTTTCAGTGGGGGCCTGAGGAGAAAAGCTCCAAAATGTATAAATAACAAAAGTAATCACATGACAGAGTTATAACTAAAATAACAATAATTACAATAAGTATAGACGTTATGTTGAAACAACATGCTAGAAAATAGTCATTAAATTGAAAACATAATATAGTATAAGGTTTCATACAATAGTAAGCAGAATACAGAAAATATTGATAAGTTTGTAAAACAGAAATTAAAAAATATATACAGGAGATAAGCCCAGGGCAAGAGCACATTTCCAAGACTTCAGCTGTGGAAGATGTAGGAACTCGTGACTATTAGAAGACTTTATTAGAAGTATAGGCAGAGAGAGGTGGGAGAAAAGGTTGCTGCAATAGTATTATAGGAGGGGAGGTGGATTAATTTAGGTCATAGCATAAGCATGTCCATGATATATGCAGAGTTTCCTTTAGTGTTGCTTTGAAAGAGTTGGGGTTAGAGATCTGTTTAATTCTTAGTGGTATAGTATTCCAAGCATTTGCCACTGAGTAGTGGTAAAGGTGTTTACCAATGTTTTTGGTGGGTGCATAGACTTGCAGAAGATGCTATTGGGAGCTACAGAGGGCATGGTTGGAAGTACAGGACTGGAGGAGGGTAGAGAGAAGGGGACAGGAGGAGGGTTGTGTAAGATAGAATTAGATATGAGAAGCTGGGGTAGGAGGACTTGATGATGAAATTCCAGCCACTGCAGGTTTTTCAAGGCTATGAAGTAGTGAGAGTTGTAGGGATGGTTACAGGCAAATCTTGTAATTTTATTATAGGTGAGTTAACGTTTCGACAGACGATTGGATTGAATATTAGTGAGAATAGAGGTGACGTAAAGAAAGGTGGGAATTGGGAATGCTTGTGCAAGAGAGAGCCTAGAGACACCTGTGAGGAATGTTTTATGCCTATATAGCAGGCCTAACATATGATATGCCTTTCTGATGCACTGCTGAATATGGAGATCCAACTTTTATTTGGTCATTGATAATAACTCCAAGCAATTTGGTGTGAGGTTCAACAGAGATGATGGTGTTGTTAAGGAAGCAGACAGTAATGCTAGATTTATGATGTTTGAGAGATTTAGGGAGGAATAGGAACATTTATTTTTCTGAGGGCTGAGTAGCAATTGGTTGGAAGTTAGCTAAGTTAATTCAAATTAAATAAAAGTTGTGCATTATTTATAAGAACTTTGTTTAAAGGAATACATAATTATTTAAGAATATGTATTGCATATGTTCAATCTATTATTGAATATAATATGATGTTTTGTGCATATACCAACCGGTATTTATTAATTTAAGGAATACAGAGGAAATTTAAAAGAAGAGGATTTCTGGGTTGAAAAATCTTCCATATCAGACTAGATTGGAAGCTTTAGGTCTTTTTTCCATAAGTTACAGGTTTATGTGAGGACAGTTATGTCTAGCTTATCAGGCAATATTAAGGTTTAAACATATTGGAGTATGCATTTTGACTGGCATTTTGCCCTAATACAGTTTTTTCAGACTATTGAAAGTCTGTATGCATATTCTCTGCAGAAGTAAATGTCATCAGAATGATTCCATGTTAAAGAGAACTATTAATAATGCAGAAGTTGCTGCTGGCAAATAACTTTGCATTTCAGTGCTTCATCCACAAATACAGTGCCTGCTGCCCTTGAAGAATAAACTAGGTATGTTGCATTCAAAAATGGTGCGCTGGTGATATTGCCATAATTCTTCCTGAATTAGATCAGCTACACAATATAGGATGACTGACAAATAATGAAAACAGGTTCATAGTTCCTAACCACGTAGTCCAGGAGACCATTAAGGAGCCTAGCCAAAGCTTTGTTTGTTAAGTGACTTGCTCAATGTCAAACATTAGGTAAATGAATGTGGACAGAGTCAACTGCTGCACCCTCACCTCAAGAAGTAGCTGATTAAAAAGTTGGGGCTGTAGTTCTTTGCACTAGCTGCCAGAGTGACAGTTTCTAACTAAATTCAGAAATCCTTTACAGTCCTATCTTGTACAGCAATATGCAATGTCTACATAATAGATGATGAAGATTAGATTGTTCTGATCACTTTAAATAATGTAGACTATAGCAACAAAAATTACATCTCCTTTGCAGCTGCTGGAAGCTATAAAAATGGTACTACAAAAATATAGTTGTAAAATGCAGAATGGTTAGGCTATATTACACAATCCATGCCTATCATTTTTTTTTTATTTAACATTTGTTTACTGGGAAAGTCCGACTTGGAACAAAGCCAATTTTCAGTAGAGACCCGGGAAGAAATGCTCCAGATGCATGTCATTGTGATGTGGGAGGAAACCGGAGCACTTGGAGGAAGCCCACATGAATGCAAGGAGGACAAGGAGACTCCGCACAGAAGAGACTAAGAATCAAACCAGAGAACCTCTTACCATGAGTTGACAATGCTACTGCTACACCACTGCACCATCCAAATCATGCTTTATGTAAAAAATAAAGCAAAATAATTACAGACAATATAAGTACTGAGGCTGCTTTTGTTCAACAACCCACAAGTCATAGAAATTCAGAAATATTATTGCATATGGGGTATTTTGAGGGGGTCTTTCATGCTTGCAGGATGCCTACACCTCATTTTGACCTCCCTATGTCTTTTCTGTCATCAGGAATAGTTATTCCTTCTGACACCATTCAGTACAGGTCTGACCAACATAATAATCCTGTATTGTTGAAGCTTACACTTCCAGAGTCCAAACAGGACAGATCATAGACAAATGTGGCCCTTTGCATGGTAATGAATCATGCCTCCATCAATCATACCAATATCTAATTACTTAGTTGTCTTTCTCCAATTACCATAAATTGCGTTCAGAGCTGTCAGTGTACTTTTTCAATTATCACAGAGATTTTTATTTCATTTAAAAGTAGTCTTTCAAAATTAATACAAAACAAAAACACAGACAACCAATTTCTAAACAAAATAAGGCCCTCTCACATTGAAAACAGACAGTATGAAAGATAATGAACTTCTTTTCTATAGAAACTCACACTTAGTGAAATGCATCTTGGGGCTCATTAAACAAGGGATGTGTTAGGATTCATACTCAAATAGCATATAATGAAGTGCTAATTAATGTCTATGTAAAAGTTGCAGGAATTCAAAATAAAATGTATAACACATTTGTTAACAGCCTGGGACAGTCTATCGGACATGTGTCCATTTTCAGGATTAGCCCAGTACCACTGTCTGGTAAAGTAATTTGTAAGATTCACAGAAGTCAAATGAAGACTGAGAGAATCAAATCATTTACTAAAGGAAGGAGTTCTTTAAAAGCTTATAGCCATACTCATCTGTACTGAGTGCTGGACAAACTGTTGTAGCCCAAATACAGTGCATTTTACACCTGTGTGCCTACTCTGTTTCATTGGCAGCTACTAGATTTGCAGTCCAGGAATGACCATTGAAGACCCTAGCTCAAATTTCCAGTTGTCCCAAAACACTGTCTAGATTAAGGAGAGAGAAAAATATTTTGCAAAAGTGGAAACAAAAGCAAACTATTCTAAATCATGTTAAAAGGAATCAGAACAGATTTTGCATCAACATGCATCCTGTGAAATACAAAAATTGTGAAACTCTAATAACTAAAATTGACTGACTGTAATCTTCAGTGATTTAACAAAGGAAAAAAGGCTAATGGAGGTCTTGCAGATGGTGTTGAGGATTAAAATTTTACCTCCTGTATCCAAGGTACAGTGTTTGATCCTGAGGAAGCGACTTAACTGAACGCCCCGCTCAAGCTACACTGTGTTCTTGTGGTCATAAAGCTTATGTATGTAAATAAAATCAACTACATTCTCTATCAAATTTCTTAATATGCTCATAATACTGAAATTAAATCTTCATAGGTTCATAGGTTCAGAGGTAGGTACTAGGCTATTGGCCCTAGGGCCTATACAAGCCTAGCCAAAAAGGTACCCTGGCTTTCGCCACCCAAGAAAATTATTTTCCTGTGCCCCTGTCAAGCAGAACCACAGCAGTGATCCCCGGGGTGAATTTCCTATTACCCATCCAATCATCAAGATTTTTCTTGAAGAGTGCTAATGAGGAGCTCTGTTTGACATAGATAGGTAGTCTGTTCCAGAGTATGGGAAGTCTCTGGGACAGAAATCTATCCCTCCAGCATGTTCTGTTTATTGTGGTGACAAGGTTTAGGCTCCTAGAGCATGTAGCTCGAAGGGATTGGGATTTCTTTAAGTGGAGCATGTACAACAGCTCTGGTTTGACATAGCTTTGTATGTTAGGCAGAGATCGCCTCTGAGTAGGCGATATATGATGGAGTAAAGCTGGGGTTTTTTGAGATGGTCTGTGCAAGGCATCTATTTGAGGCCAGTAATCCTCTTTGAGAGGTATTTTTGCGGCCTTTCCAGTTGTTGTAGATGTCTTGTGAGGTACATACCAAAAGGGGCATTGTACTCTATAATGGGTCTAATGAGTGATGAGTAGAGGGGAACAATGACCTCTTTTTTTCTGGATGAGAAACCTTTTGTGATGAGGTGTGCCACATAGAAGGATTTCCTGACCACTGTGGCGATGTGATTATCAAAGGAGAGACTTCTCTCCACCTGTGTCCCAAGGTCTCTTATCACACTTTCAGTGTTAAGTAGACTACCACCTATGTGGTAGTTCATGGGTACAGAGTTTTTACCAAAGGGGATGACAATGCACTTTGTGGCATTGAGCTTGAGACCATGGTTTTGACACCAGGCATCTGTCTCAGTGAGGCCCTTTTGTAGGATGTCCACATCGTTAGGAGTTTCGATTATGGCTCCTAGTTTGCAGTCATCTATGAATTTAGTTAGCCAAAGACCTTCTGTGTTAGCCTTTACTTCAGAGAAGTAGGTACCAAACAGGAGAGGACCCAGGACTGAACCCTGTGGTACTCCACTTGTCAATGGTCTGAAGTCTGAATTGGAGTCTGCTTCTTTCATAGTGTGGGTTCTGTCAGTAAGCCAGTTGGCGACCCATCTTGTGACATAGGGATTTATACCTAGTTTAGTGAGTTTATCTATAATTCCAGAGTGGGGTATGGTGTTGAATGCCTTGGCGAGATCTAGATAGGCTGTGTGAACCACCTTACCCTCATCTATGGCTTTGGTGACTACTTCAAAGAAGTCTATCAGGTTTAGGAGACATGATCTGTCTTTTACAAACCCGAACTATGTGGTGTCCAGAGTTTGGAGATCTCCAATGTCTTTGTTTATGAGTTCCAAGATGATATGTTCCATGGCCTTGCAGACCAGGTTCGTCAAGCTAATGAGGCGCTAGTTTGTGGAGTGGAATAACTGCCGCGGTCACCATTCAATGAGCACAAAGCCTGAGGTGAGGCTATGATTGAACATGGTACTTAAGTGGGGTGCCAGTTCATTTTGTAGTTTGTGTAAAAGGCAGCCTGGGATGTTGTCAGGTCCCATGGATGCTGTGCTCTTGGCTTTGGAGAGTGAAGTTTTTACCTGTGCAGCCATGATTAAAGGAACTTTGCATTCTTCCGGTATAAAGATGGGCCATTTAGGGGATGAGAGAGGGGTAAAGTTAGCACTGAACCTATCTGCCAGGATGTTGGCAATATCAGTTGGTTCTGTATATTTAGTGTCATTGTGCTGTAACTCAGAGCAGAACTGAATGTTGCCATTGAGATTCTTGACATAGCTATAGAATGCTTTGTGATTGTCTTTAGAATCAGTGGCGATTTTGTTTTCATAACTAGCTTTGGAGGATTTTATGAGGGATCTCAGCTTCTTACTTAGGCTGACCAGGGAGTTCCTCCAATCATGGGATTTTACTCTTTTTTGCAACAGTTTCTTTCTTCTGTTGTAGAGTTTGTTTATGGCAGAAGACCACCAGACTGGCTTCCTTTTTTTAGAGGATAGCATCTTGGGTCTGTTAGGAATAGCATGATCCATGCACTCTTGTAAGTGCTTATAAAGTGCATTTGCGTAGGATTCAGCAGTCATACCTCTATTGTCCATCTGCATGGGTGTCGTGAAGTTTGCCACTTCTGTCTTAAGAAGCGTGAAGCTGGCTTTGGAGAAATTTTTTACAGTTGTTTCGTAATGAGGGGTGGGAGCGGGATGCAGATGTCTAGGGTGATTAGCTTGTGGTCAGATCTGACCAATGAGGAGCTGACCTCTGGTGTGGAACACTGGTCACCCATGTTGGTGATGACCAGGCCTAGGATATTTCTGCCCCTGGTGGGGGTGTGGATAAGTTGATCCAAGGTGCTGGAATTGATGAATTCCAGAAAATGTTGAGCAAAAGAGTTGGTACATGAGTAGTTTTCCCAGTTAATGATAGGGTAGTTGAAATCACCTTGTGATATCAGGATTATTTGTTCCAATTCCTCATGTGTGCTTGCTCCTGTTTCACTGGCTGAAAGTATCCACATTGAGTTGAAAGATTTAAGGCATCAGATACTGAGCAACAGGACACTGAGAGCAGGAAAGCTTTTTTTTCAATTTCTTAAGGTTTCGGTTCACATTTGCAGAGTAAATCAGGATAACTTTCTTTTCTTTTTTTTTTTAATTAATGTTGTGTCCTTACTTTTCAGCCAGCACCAGGCCCTGGTCAGCTGCCTAAGTCATCTAGTTCTTGATATGGCTCTGACCTCACGCATGATTCACAAACTTTCACTAACACCCTTTTGTCCTTCTTTGAATGATGATCCATCTCTGACTGAAATATTTTCATCTTTTAAATAACTTCTGCTTACAATTTCTGTGACACTAGAGACACTTTCTTTTCCTGTCCCTACTTAGTATATTGTTTCCTTTGCTTTATGTAGTATGTGAACAGAGCTTTCCTACTTTCCTTTACCTTTAAATTTATTTCTTTGATTAGTCCTTCAACCTTCACTGTCTAAATTCTTAATGGATTTAATATATCACAATTTAATTTATGTTTATAGTTCATCCAGATCTTTTAGACCAATCTTGTAGCCCTTCAACTTACCTGAGTTAGATACAAATAATCCTGATATGTCTGTTTTCCATTTTTGAATGATTAACTCCTGTACTGTCTATCATATATACTGGTAGATCCCTTTATCACTTTATTTGATAAATATAATAGATCATCTTCCTTGTACAGTGATTTCCCATACTGAAGTTGTCCGTGTCTGATTCCAGCTTTCACAGAATTATCACACCATTTTTAACTGAGTTTAAGTGTCACAACTGTATATTGCTGCCTCACACTGCCTGGGTTTTCATCTCAGTTCTCTGCTTGAGTTACTTTTATATGGAGTCTTCATATCTCCCTATGGCTATATGGGTATTTACCAGGTGCTATAATTTCTTCCCATATCACAGGCACTTGATAGACTTGAACTGGTTATCATCTACATCCCACACTGGTGTGCAGCTCATGTATTCAAGTGCGCCCTAAGTTAGACTAATGTCTTAGCTAGGATTAGTTTCCCTTTGTTTTGTACTCACTGAAGGTAGGGACACACTCTGGATTCCTCATTGTCTTGAATCAGATAAAGTGGAAAACTGATGAATGAATAAGTTAATTAATTAATTAATTAATTAATTAATGCTATTTATATCTTTAATTTAAAATGGCATTCTGTGGATATTCTATTTAAACAATTAACTAGATAAACTACACCTTGATTTTTTTTCATTTTTTAAAACAGTTCCTCTCTTCTCCCGTTTTTCTTTCATTAGATAGGAACTATTTCTTTCTGTAAAAATATGTATAGAAAAAAACAAATCAAACATTATGTTTAACAAAGCATGACTCATTCTACCATAGCAATAAGGAATATTGTTGAAACTGATATTTAAAATCACAAATGCTTTTAAATATAACTGTACTTACAAATCAGTTGTAGTGCACTTGGATAGAAAGCAATCACATCTAACCACTGCTGTTTGCGTCTGTCTGATATGTTCTTTATTTGTTCTGTTTCCAATGTTTCCAAATTTAACCTGACTTTGGGACTTCTATTTTCAGAATAAAATCTTCCTTATCTGTGGTAGTCAAATGGCACATTACGTTTCAACTCACATTCAAAAGAATATTCTAGTTCTAACATTGTTTAATATGTGCATTCTGCTGTAATGATTTTTTCATTTGAAAGACTTGATTTGTGTGATTTCAGTTGCAGAGACAATGAAAAATGAACTCATCACATTCAAAACTGAATCTAATCTCTGATGTCTCATAGTTTTTCAAACTGTATCATAATTTGATGTGATCTACCTGTATTTTACTTTCTGTGTATTGTTTAAATGGGGTCTATATTATAACAGCGAATGCTTAAAATAGCAAACGCTGTATGATCGACCCTCAAAAAATGAAAACACAAAATTCCGAACAAATGGAACAGCGAAAAAAATCACTGGTCTGTAAAAAAAAAACTCAAACACAAAATAACCTCCCTACTTAAATATACCAACTCCGAGATAGCACCTCAGTGGAGGAAACAGCAAAGCCCCAAAAACGGGCCAGTGATATTTTTCGCTGGGAAAAAAATCTCTGTTCCATGTCTTTGGGATTTTGCTGTTTCGACATTTACCTGTCGATTAAACAGTGTTCACTATATTAAGCATTTGCTTACTTAATAGGGAACCATTTTTATGTTCCTCAACAGGACTACATTGAATATCTCTGTACAGAAGTTTAGAAACTAGCCAGTTCTTGTTTCTATGTTGCATGCTTTCTGTATTTCAATGTTTTTGTAACAAGATGTACTATGTGCAGCTTTTCTCCCTGGGCCTCCACTGAAAATGGGCAGTCACTGCCCAGTCAGACTTTCCCAGTAAACAAATGTAAAATAAATAAATAAAATAATGAGACTCACTGATGGCATTTGGCTACACAATGATACTGGTCCATTTCTTTAATCTGTTACAATTTTGAAAGACCAGTGTTATGATTTGTCATATTCTGAATTTAGGATGTATGAAGAAGGTTAACTAGATGCATGAATCTGATCCTATGTTATCCTGCTAAGATAATAATCCTTTTGTCACAGTTGCATTCTATTTTTTCTCAGTTTAGAAAAATACTGCATTTAATACATTCCATTACTAGGATATCATGATTTAAATTTTGTCACATTTCTATTATTCATTAATATGAAAAATCTTCAGGGTTGTAAAACATCTGTTTAAATAAGTAAAGGAACTAAGAGATATAATGGAGTACTTGTATAATGGCTATAATGCACACGTCTAGTCTCATGAAGGACTCACTGATAAAGTCATCTTAACTATTTTACTCAGCAAGTATATCAAGGATCCACCGATTGAAGGCAGCTTGTAATATCCTACCTGTAATTCAGGGACCTGGAATTCAGGACAAACAAAACAAGATTTTGATGGGGATACAAACAAATCTGATCCAGAGCTGACTGTAGATGGCTTATTTACCTCTCCTCACCAGAGGAATAAGGCAACTGGTGCAGTTTTTAGAAAAAAATATTTTATTTAGTCTTCACAGATGGATCACTTTTGGGGAGTCTACACATAGCAATTTCTTCACCTTGTTTTCTTTGAAGCTTGGAAGCGTACTCTGGTATAAAATACTTTCAACTTGATTTCAAAATCTACTTCAGGGATAAAACCCATATAGTTTTTGAAGTGCAAAAATGTGTACTTTTTGAATTACAGATGTCCTTTTTCCTAACTAGGCAGTTAATTTTATTTAATGCCCTGCTCCGGGATAATGAACTGAAAAACAATATTACTTACCCTGTCTGGGTCTTAGCACAACATGGCACATCCATCAACATCTGAACATATTTCTTTTACTTTGTATCATATATAAAATAGACTGCACTACTTCGCAAGTGATACAACAAGGGCCTCATTTACTTGCCTATTGGCACAAACTGAAACTGATCCTGAAGAAAAAAGTTAAGACTGCTGATATAATTTGCTATGATGTGTTTTGTGTTGTACTATTGTAAGGTTACTTTATTTCTAGGTTATGGTATTCTTATTAGGTTAAGAAAAGCTCTGTAGTATGATTCATAATGTTTTAGATTTTGTTCTTACACAAGTTAATCAGTTGCTCATGGATTTCTGACAGTCAGTTAAACAGTTACTATATATTTAGAACTAATCAAATTCTAAAGGCACAGTTAAGATGGCAAACATTAGGCTATATAGTAAATATTAAAATAAAGCCAATGAAATGCATTATTTTTGCCAATATTTTTTCTGATTATGCAGCCGCAGAGTTCATGCTCAGATTATATGTACGGAGACACAATCCAAATTAGATGCTACAAATCACTTGAATGATTCTCCTTTATTTGTAAAGTAAAATGAATGAGTAATTAATAATTTTGCAGAAAAGTTCATCTCCAGTACATTTAAATCACTGTGTATACAGTCAGGAAATTGCATCTTTACTGTTTCGTGTGTTGGTTTAATGTGAATTTGTAAGTTTGTATACAGGCAACTGAACTGCTCATTCCACTAGGCGAATAGGTAGCACAATCACCTTTGGTACAGAAGGTCGTGGGTTCAATTTCTACACCAGGATGTTGGATTAATTTTCCGATACTGATACTGCAGTACAGCATGGGGAATATGCTATACTGAGGAGCGTGCAACACTGTGGATGAGATGTTAAACTGAGGCCATATCTGTCTATGGTGGCTTTAGCTTAGGTGGATGTAAAATATCTTGTGGAACTTACCAGAAAGAGTAGGTGAAGTTCACCGATGCCCTGGCCAAATTTCCTGTAGTCAGTATAAATACATTGTTGGGTCTCCCATGAGAACAAACCATTGTCCTGGTAGGATAAGCCTAGTCAACAAAGTCAAAATAAAAATAAAATAAAATAAATACATTCCTGACTACTTATTAGTCACAAATCAGATTATATGTACTATATTTGGTCAACTTAACAGCAATCAGAGCCAGATTAAGGTCATATGGTGCCCTAGACAGGACACTGGACTGGGGCCCTCCTGACACGTGATGTCACATTATCACACCCCCGCACAAAAAAAGTCTTATATTAAGTAAAATGAAATTAATTGCTGTAATTAAATTAAATATTAATTAAGTAATTAAATTAATTACTGCATACACATACACACACACACACACACACACACACACACACACATACACACACACACACACACATATATATCCAGTCACATGCACATTTTTATATATATAGATATATATATATATATATATATATATATATATATATATATATATATATATATATATGTATATATAAAATATACATATATATATATATATATATATATATATATATATATATATATATATATATACAATAGAACCTCTGTAAGTTGACCATCCAAGGGACTGTAACAAATTGGTCAACATACAGAGGTGGTCACCATAAGGAACTAGGCCTACTGTACTGATGCATACATGTACAGCTTTTATTAGAGAATATCATACGAAATCATACATAATCAAAACAGTAAAATCATACATACAGTATCATACAAAAATCAATATATTTACTGTTTTCACATGGTTTAATCATTCTTTCTGAAAAAAAGAGTCAATCTTGGTCTGTTTCTTATTCTTTTGACAAAGGTAAGTGGAGAAAGTACTCTCAATGCTGGCTACTCCACTCAGCATTTTTCCACAGCAAATGACTTCAGCAGCATTATCAGATGCCTGACATCCTCTTCTTTTGTAGTCTCTCCAATTTCTGCGTCATCCCCACTTGCTTCTTCCACTTCATCAGCAGCTTCATGCGCTCTTACACTGATCTGTACTTCAGTCATTATCTCTTGGAAAATTGCTTCTGGATCAGGTTCATTACAGGTTGCCATCTCATCATCCATTGCAACAAAACCTTCAAAGTCTACTCCTTCAAATTCTGCCTTGAGAGATGGACTGTCTGATGGGGGCAAAACATTGTGCTCTTGGGTTGTGATGAATCCAACTTTCTTGAAACATTTCTGTATCATTTCTGGCTGAACTTTATTCCAAGCAAAGCTGATCCAGAGGACATCATCCAGAGCTTTAAGTGATGCAGCAGATAAAGTTGCTTCCACAGGGGGACCATGGGTTTCTGTTTTAGTAATGATCCACTGCAGGAGCTGGGCTCAGTAGTCCATTTTAAAAGTTTTGATGATGCCTTGGTTAAGAGATTGTGTTTTTGAGGTCTGGTTTGGAGGCAGAAATTTCAGTGTCATGTTTGAGTGATGATTCAACTGTGGGTGGCCATGACAGTTGTCTGCTGTCAGTAGAATGGACCGTTTCTTCTTCATTTCTCAGTTGATAGCCCTTACCCACTCCTAAAATAGGGCAACAACCATCCATGTGCATTTTTTTGATGTCCAAGTGACAGGGAGGTCTTCGTGCTTCAGGTTCATGAATGCGTGTGGCTTTGTTGATTTACCAATCACCAAGGAATTTAGTAACCCTCCAGTTGAGCTAGCTCAAAGCAGAATTGTGAAACATTCTCTGGAAAGTTTTCCACTCTTACATTTGTCACCCATCATGACAAGGATCCTCTCAGGCATCATCTTGAAAAAGAGCTGGCACTCATCAGCATTAAAGATGTCATCATTTTGGAAGCCTCTGGCAAAGTCCATTACCTTTTATAATGAACTTTTCCACAACTTCTGCTGGAACTTCATTGGATTCACCACACAAGACTTTCTGGGACATCTTCCACTTGATGCTTGGAAATCTGCCACGCTGAATTCCTGTGCAAATTTTTTAGCAATTTCTTGGATCATCGGCCCCGAGATCAAGGAGTTAACTGCCCTCATTTGTTTGAACCAGCTTAATGTGGCTTTATTGATTTCATCAAGGGAAGTTTTCATCCTTTTCTTCTGTAGGTTGCCACTTTCCTTACCATATTTCTCCAAGTACTCATGTTTATGTTTTTGGATGTTGCTAACTGTGGTCTTGCTAACTCAAAAATGTTTCCACGTCTTTCTTTGGCTGCTGCTTTCCAGAAAATGTAGAAGATCAAACTTTTCATTCAATGTCACCTCTTTGAGTTCTTTCCCTAGGGCCATCATATCTCTATTAACTGTAAAATTTTTCAGTAATTGTAGGATGCACCTACAATTCAGACCATTCCTTCATCAAGAAATCTTCAGCAGGACATGATAAACAATAGTATGTTAGTCCTAATGCAACATGTGGTAATAATAAAACATGAAAAAAGAACTTATACTAAAGAAAAAAAGAATACAACTAAGGGGCTAAGCCCACATCTTCTATCCCTTAGTGTAGAGTGGATTCAACTGGTCAAGTTATAGAGGGTAAATTAATATTTTGTGTCTCAGTCCAAGTGGTCAAGATGCAGCTTACAGAGGTGGTCAATATAGAGAGGTCAGTCTTATATTGAGTACATGTGGTGCATGTCCAGTCTATGAAAATTAGGGCAGCTTAAGGAGGTGGTCAATGTAGGGAGGTGGTCAACTATAGAGGTTCTACTGTATATAATTACAGTAGTATATATATATATATATATATATATATATATATATATATATATATACTTCTAAGATTCACACTTTGATGAACTAGAAAATAACTCCCCCCCATGTTTGCAACTAATTTGACTGAAAACTAATATAATACAATAGAAATTAGCAGAAAGTAATATACAGAGAGGATAGTACCTTAAAAAGGTGTTTCTGGAACGAGGGTAATATAACTACTGGCAGCCTATACAACATGTTGACACAGAAATCCCCTTGTTCACTCCCCTCATAAGTGCAAACAGTACCATACACACAAATATGTACACACATACACCACACACACACACACACACACAAACAACACACACACACACACACACACACACACACACACACACACACACACACACATGCACACACACACCTACATTATCCATTCCCTACCTAATGCTCTACTACAATCACCCCCACACATACACAGTCATCCACCAGTCATTCCTCTGCAGACAAACTCTCACACACACACACACACACCCCCACACACACACACACACACACACAAACACACACACACTCACACACACATGAAACCAGTCATTCCCCTGCAGAGTTACACACACGCACACACAGACACACACACACACACACACACACACACACACACACACACACACACACACACACACACACAGACACACACACACACACACACACACACACACACACACACAAAACCCTTCCCTTAACAGCTCTTGGGGGCTTGGGCAAAATTCCCGCTTTTTCCATTGAGTTCGTGAGCACACAGCCGGGGACACCATCAGGTCCCATGGATGCTGTGTTTTTGCTTTGGAGAGAGCAGTTCTCACTTGGGCGCTGGAGATGTTTGGGGCTGCAATCGCTTGGTATAGATATCTCTCCTTTTGGGGGAGGGGAGTTTGCACTGAACCTGTCAGCCAGTATGTTGGCAATGTCTGTAGGATCAGTAATCTTCACATTATTTTGAACTAGCTCTGAGCATATCTGGGAGTTTCCTCCCAGGTTTCTAACATAGCTAAAGAAGGCCTTATGGTTGTCTTTTGAGTCTTTAGCTATTTTTCTCTCGAAATTTGCTTTGGATGATTTTATGAGAGCTCTTAGTTTTTTACTTATAGTGATCAAGGGTGTCTTACCTTTTAAGGATTTTGCTCTATCTTGTAGTAGCTTCCTCCTTTTGTTGTAGAGTTTGTTTATGGCTGGGGTCCACCAGACTGGACGCTTGCCTTTGGTACAAAGAGTCTTTGTTTTGCTTGGGATTGCCTTATCCATGCAGTCCTGCAGGTGCTGGTAGAAGGCATTTGTAAGTGATTCAGCGGCTTGAGTACTGTTTTCCGCCGGCTCAGGGGCCTTAAAGGAGACCACACTAGTCTTTAGAAGTGTGAAGTCGGCTTTTGAGAAGTTCTTTACTGTGGTCTTTTTTATTTCAGGGGGGGGTGGGATGAGGACCTCCAGCGAGATTAGTTTGTGATCTGATCTCACCAGTGAGGGGTACACCTCCGGTGTTGAACATTGTGCTCCCATGTTCGTGATGATGAGATCAAGTATGTTATCTCCTCTTGTTGGGATGGTGACTAGTTGTTCCATGGCATTTGAGTTTATGAATTCCAGGAACTTTTGGGCTAGGGTGTTTGGGCTTGAGTAGTGTTCCCAGTCTATATTAGGGTAATTGAAGTCACCTAGTATGATGGTGTTTGGTGATGCATTTATCCCCTCTAGTGTTTTCAGCAAGGCCATGTGAGGTTCCTGAGTTTGTGAGGGTGGCTTGTAACATGCTACAATTTGCAGAGCAGTCTTGCCTATGGTTAATTGCACCTGGATGGTCTCCGATGCATCGTGCGTTGCCACCAGTCTTGAGGTGTGGGTGTCCTTGATGAATATGGATACCCCCCCCCCTTTCTTGGTATTGTCCGGATTTTGTGGACGGAACGCATGATATGAGGTAAAACCTGATAGCGCTGGGGTGCTCTCAGGAGCCTTGAACCAGGTTTCTGTCACAGCACAGACATCAATGTTCTCCATACTGAGAAGGGCCTCGAGTGCGTGCATTTTGAGATTTAGACTTCTGGCATTGAGCAGCATTACCCTTAGTTTTTTCCTTTTTTGTGTTCTAGGGTGGTAGGTTTAGAATTTGAGCCTTGCCTAAAAAGGCACCATGGGGTGGCAAGAGCCTTTGCCAATGTCCGGAATCCCAGGGGTGACAGGTGCAAGCCGTCCCTTGCGAAGCAGCGTGGCTTGTCCAGCATGTCATCCCAGGCAGACAGACACTGGATCCCCTTTGAATGACACCAGTGTTTAAGCCAATTGTTAAAGCTGATCATCTTATCTCTGTATTGTGGCATCATTCTTGGTGAAGGTAGGATACTGCTCAAGGTCAGGGTCATACCTGCCTGGGCTACATAATCAGAGAGCTCCTCAATGTCTCTTTTCATGTAGTCCAAGGAGGTACGTCTCAGGTCGTTTACACCAGCGTGGACAATGACTGAGTCATATTTGTACCTGCTGTTGAGAGACCTGAGTGCTTGCGTTATGTGGCGGATTCTAGCGCCCGACAGGCAGCTTACTGTGACCTTTTCCTTGCTCAGTCTGGTGAGTGGGACATCAGTGTGTCTGACCATGGAGTCACCAATGACTAGTGTGTCTGGCATTGTGTTTGGCCTTAAGGGCTGTGACTGTTTGACACTCTGACTGTCAGGTCTATGTGTTGCAGGTGTTGTGTTCTGAGGTGGTGGTTGTTTGGGTGTCTGCTTTGGTGGCCTCTGCTGTTTTGGTAGATTTTTGATCAGAGCCTCCGAGTATGTCTTTGTGTGTTTATGTGTATGATTTGAGGTTGTGATGGTACTATGTGAGACTGGGTCTATAGTGTGTGTGGTAACCTTCTCCTCCTGACTGGTCTTGCCAGTCCTATGTTGAGAGAGCTCAGCCTCCAGTTTGGCCGTATAGTTGCATCTCTCGCATGTATTTGTGTTTTGTGGGAGGAGGAGAGGGTTGTCTGTGTACATGAGGCAATTGTAACATTGCCTCAATATTCCCAGGTTCACCAGCTGAGCAGGAGAGGACACTAGCAACTGATCCCTCGACATGCTAGATGGAATAGACAAAGAAACTTTAAAAAAGATTCCGGGAGATGTGGGTGACCAAGAAATGGGGGGTTGCTTTTTTGGGGTACTATCTATGACAAGAGTGCCGTATCAAGGTAATAAGTACTGTAGGAGCAAGTGCTACGTTTAACAGATAGAGAATAGTCTACTTGGAGTCAAGTAGAGATGATCTTTTTAATTATAGGATACGCTGATTAGATCAGTAGTATAGTTCGAGGAAGGTAGTTTTAAGGGAAAATTTGAAGAGTGGACTTTAGGTAGCCCAAATAGTTTAAACCTGCTTAACCGGCACTGCCCTAGTGTGCAACAGTGGCAGCTCCGCGCTAAATCGCGCTAAATCGAGCTAATGCGCGCTAAAGCGTGCTTTATAGCAGGGGGCTGGAAAAGACAGGAAATGACCCAAAATGGCCAATAAACTACAAGTTACTGCTTTAAACCACTCCTCTGAGGACAAACAGGCAGCTCAGTACTCCCTACTCCCACTAGTGAGTAAAGAAACTACCCCCTGACCAAACAAGGAAAATGGAGAAAACAGGAACCAAGACAAACCTATACAATAGAACCTCTGTAAGTTGACCATCCAAGGGACTGCAACAAATTGGTCAACATACAGAGGTGGTCAACATAAGGAACTAGGCCTACTGTACTGATGCATACATGTACAGCTTTTATTAGAGAATATCATACGAAATCATACATAATCAAAACAGTAAAATCATACATACAGTATCATACAAAAATCAATATATTTACTGTTTTCTCATGGTTTAATCATTCTTTCTGAAAAAAAGAGTCAATCTTGGTCTGTTTCTTATTCTTTTGACAAAGGTAAGTGGAGAAAGCACTCTCAATGCTGGCTACTCCACTCAGCATTTTTCCACAGCAAATGACTTCAGCAGCATTATCAGATGCCTGACATCCTCTTCTTTTGTAGTCTCTCCAATTTCTGTGTCATCCCCACTTGCTTCTTCCACTTCATCAGCAGCTTCATGCGCTCTTACACTGATCTGTACTTCAGTCATTATCTCTTGGAAAATTGCTTCTGGATCAGGTTCATTACAGGTTGCCATCTCATCATCCATTGCAACAAAACCTTCAAAGTCTACTCCTTCAAATTCTGCCTTGAGAGATGGACTGTCTGATGGGGGCAAAACATTGTGCTCTTGGGTTGTGATGAATCCAACTTTCTTGAAACATTTCTGTATCATTTCTGGCTGAACTTTATTCCAAGCAGAGCTGATCCAGAGGACATCATCCAGAGCTTTAAGTGATGCAGCAGATAAAGTTGCTTCCACAGGGGGACCATGGGTTTCTGTTTTAGTAATGATCCACTGCAGGAGCTGGGCTCAGTAGTCCATTTTAAAAGTTTTGATGATGCCTTGGTTAAGAGATTGTGTTTTTGAGGTCTGGTTTGGAGGCAGAAATTTCAGTGTCATGTTTGAGTGATGATTCAACTGTGGGTGGCCATGACAGTTGTCTGCTGTCAGTAGAATGGACCGTTTCTTCTTCATTTCTCAGTCGATAGCCCTTACCCACTCCTAAAATAGGGCAACAACCATCCATGTGCATTTTTTTGATGTCCAAGTGACAGGGAGGTCTTCGTGCTTCAGGTTCATGAATGCGTGTGGCTTTGTTGATTTACCAATCACCAAGGAATTTAGTAACCCTCCAGTTGAGCTAGCTCAAAGCAGAATTGTGAAACATTCTCTGGAAAGTTTTCCACTCTTACATTTGTCACCCATCATGACAAGGATCCTCTCAGGCATCACCTTGAAAAAGAGCTGGCACTCATCAGCATTAAAGATGTCATCATTTTGGAAGCCTCTGGCAAAGTCCATTACCTTTTATAATGAACTTTTCCACAACTTCTGCTGGAACTTCATTGGATTCACCACACAAGACTTTCTGGGAAATCTTCCACTTGATGCTTGGAAATCTGCCACGCTGAATTCCTGTGCAAATTTTTTAGCAATTTCTTGGATCATCGGCCCCGAGATCAAGGAGTTAACTGCCCTCATTTGTTTGAACCAGCTTAATGTGGCTTTATTGATTTCATCAAGGGAAGTTTTCATCCTTTTCTTCTGCAGGTTGCCACTTTCCTTACCATATTTCTCCAAGTACTCATGTTTATGTTTTTGGATGTTGCTAACTGTGGTCTTGCTAACTCAAAATGTTTCCACGCCTTTCTTTGGCTGCTGCTTTCCAGAAAATGTAGAAGATCAAACTTTTCATTCAATGTCACCTCTTTGAGTTCTTTCCCTAGGGCCATCATATCTCTATTAACTGTAACATTTTTCAGTAATTGTAGGATGCACCTACAATTCAGACCATTCCTTCATCAAGAAATCTTCAGCAGGACATGATAAACAATAGTATGTTAGTCCTAATGCAACATGTGGTAATAATAAAACATGAAAAAAGAACTTATACTAAAGAAAAAAAGAATACAACTAAGGGCCTAAGCCCACATCTTCTATCCCTTAGTGTAGAGTGGATTCAACTGGTCAAGTTATAGAGGGTAAATTAATATTTTGTGTCTCAGTCCAAGTGGTCAAGATGCAGCTTACAGAGGTGGTCAATATAGAGAGGTCAGTCTTATATTGAGTACATGTGGTGCATGTCCAGTCTATGAAAATTAGGGCAGCTTAAGGAGGTGGTCAATATAGGGAGGTGGTCAACTATCGAGGTTCTACTGTATATAATTACAGTAGTATATATATATATATATATATATATATATATATATATATATATATATATACTTCTAAGATTCACACTTTGATGAACTAGAAAATAACTCCCCCCCATGTTTGCAACTAATTTGACTGAAAACTAATATAATACAATAGAAATTAGCAGAAAGTAATATACAGAGAGGATAGTACCTTAAAAAGGTGTTTCTGGAACGGGGTAATATAACTACTGGCAGCCTATACAACATGTTGACACAGAAATCCCCCTTGTTCACTCCCCCTCATAAGTGCAAACAGTACCATACACACAAATATGTACACACATACACCACACACACACACACACACACACACACACACACACACACACACACACACACACACACACACACACACACACACACACACACACACACACACACACATGCACACACACACACCTACATTATCCATTCCCTACCTAATGCTCTACTACAATCACCCCCCACACATACACAGTCATCCACCAGTCATTCCTCTGCAGACAAACACACACACACACACACACACACACACACACACACACACACACACACACACACACACACACACACACACACACACACACACACACACACACACACACACACACACACACACACACACAAAAACCCTTCCCTTAACAGCTCGATTTAGTACTCAGTCCATGTCCTGCCTGTTCACTCTCCAGGAGTTAGGGAAAACTGCCCCAGCACTGCTGTGCTTTCCATAAGTAACTAAAACCAGGGGAAGACATATTGTAAATCAATTTGTTATCCTTCTCGACTAAAACCAGGTGAAGACATATAGTAAATCAATTTGTTATCCTTCTCAACTATAGCAAGCCTCAGAGCCTTATTCTACATCTCTCTGCTTTTACTGTGATAGTAAATCTATCACAGGAATCCTAAACATAGGAATATCTTTTAAAATGTAATATTATATTGTAGATAACGAATGTAGCCTATCTGTTAGTTAATATGTATGTCAAAGTCTCTTCTATGGAAATTGTATGTCAAAAGTCTGTCCTTAAAACTATGTTTTGTAAAAAATTGTTCTCTTGGAGCTTTTCTCCCTGGGCCTCCACTGAAAATGGACTTGTAATCCAGTTGGACTCTCCCGGTCAACAAATGTAAAATAAATAAAATAAAAATGTATGCACGAGCAACGAATTACATAAAAATTAATAATTTCTCCCAATGATCCCTTCAGTAGCCCATCCATGTATACACCAGCACAAACATGACATCATAACAAATAATTTCCCTCAAAGATACTTTCAGTAGTCTGCCATGTACTGTGCCAAGCACCAAATGATATCAAACTGAAATATTTCACACAAATACCCCTTCAGGCATCTGTCATCTGTACCTGTATGCACAAAAACATTCAATGACATCAAAATTAAAAATTTCCTCCAATTACCACTTCAGGCTTCAGTAGTCTGTAAGTGTATGCAGACAAGCACCAAATTACATCAAAATGAAACACTTATGTTAAGCATCCCTTCAGTAGACTGTCCATGCATGCACAAGAACCAAAATGGCACAAAGTGAAGCATTTCCCCTATAGATCATTTTAGCAGTCAGTCCATGTATGCACTCAAGTACAAAATGACATCAACATTAATCAGTTCCCTCAAAGACCACTTCAGTAGTCTGTCCATGTATGCACAAGCACCAAAATGAAACATTTCTTCCAACAACCCCTTTGGTAGTCTGTCCATTTATGTATGCAGAAGTACCAAAATGAAGCATCCCCCAAGACCCTTCAGTAGTCTGTGCATCCATGTATGTATGTATGCACAAGCAAATAAAGGAAAAGACCCCTTCAGTAGTCTGTCTGTCTGACCATTTATATATGCACAAGCACCAACATGAAACACGCCCACAACAATCTCTTCAGTGGTCTGTTCATCCATGTATGCATGTACAAGCGTTAAAATGAAACATCACCCTCAAAGACCTCTTCATTAGTCCATCCATCCATGCATGTATGCACATGCAACAAAATGAAACTCCCCCAAAATCCCTTCAGTAGTCTGTCCATCCATGTATGTGTGCACAAGCACCAAAATGAAAAATCAACTGAAAAACCACTTTAGTAGTTTCCCATGTGTGCACAATCACCAAAATGAAACATTTTCCCTAATGGCCACCCCCCTCAGTAGTCTGTCCATGTATGCACAAAAAGTAAATGGTATCAAAATGAATCATTTCCCCAAGGTTCCCTTAAGCAGTTTGTCCATGTATGCAAAAACACCAAAATGAAACACTTTCCCGAATGACCCGTTCAGTAGCCTGCCAATTTATGCACATAAGGAGCAAATGGCATCAAAAGTATCATTTTACCAAATGACCCCTTCAGTGATCTGTGCACCAAATGGCATCAGAATGAATCATTTCCCACAGATATCCCTTATGTAGTTTGTCCATGTATGCACAAGCACAAAATCCCATCAAAATAAATCATTTCCCCCAAGCAGACCAATGTATGCACAAGCACCAAAATGAGACATTTCCCCTAACAACCCTCTCAATAGTCTGTCCATGTATGCACAAGCAAAAAATGACATCAAAGTGAACCATTTCCCCCCAAGGTTCCTTTAAGTAGATTGTCCATGTATGCTCAAGCACCAAAATGAAGCATTTCTCCTAACGACACCCTCAGTATTCTATCCATGAACACAGAAGCACCACTAAATGACATCAAAAGGAATCATTTCCCCCAAGGTTTCTTTAATTATTTTTCCATGTATGCACAAGCACAAAAATAAAACATTTTCCCCAATGACTTCTTCAGTAGTCTGTTTGTATGCATAGTAAGCACAAAATTACTTCAAAATGAATCATTTCCCCCAAGGATCCCTTATGTACTTTGTCCATGTATGCACAAGCACAAAAATTAAACATTTTCCCCAATGGCCCTTCCAGTACTTTGTCTGTATATGCACAAGCACTAAAATGAATAAGTTTACCCAATAACCTCTTCAGAATCAGCAAATAATGCTAATACCATTGCCTTAGACCCAAGACCCTCACTCAGTGACTTTCCCACCCGGTTACCAGACAAAAAATAGATAAGTACTGCAGAGGCTGCAACTGTCTGCAAGAAGATGGTAAAATATTTAACATACCACCACCATCACAGCATTGACGGCAATAAACTTCTTCAAACTTCAATCACTCTTGAATGAGGACTGGAAAGAGGACTAAGTTCATATCGGTCTGGCCAGCAGATTATGCTCACTTAAGAAAAAGCATGGTAAGGTCACACAAACACAACGGTTTTAACTACCAGTGTGTACACCTGTGTCCTGCCGCTGAACCTTGACCAGACTGAATTATTAAGTCAGTCATGCATGGGGGAGGCATACCAATGGACCTGCTTATTGGTGCTTCACTATAGCCCAGAATCGGAAGTTGAATCCCGTCCTCCACACAAGTGGAAGTCAAGGAAGCCAAGCAGCAGCAGACACAAAGCACAACAGTGTGAACTATCGGATCCTAATCTGATTTTAAAAGAAAAAAATTGGCGTTTTTTGTGTATTTTTTTTTAATTTATTTTACATTTGTTAACCGGGAGAGTCCGACTGGATACATGTCCATTTTCAGCGGAGGCCCGGGGAGAAAAGCTCCAAGTACATAACAGACATATGAACATTGTTAATGCAAAAAAAGGAAGATAGTTGAGTTCTAAATACAATATAAAGATACATCACATCTTGGGAAAAAAAAAAAAACAACAGCAGCAAATAAAAAAAAACATAGGTCAGTTGCAAAGGCGAGGCGCCTTGTTAAAAAGCGGTTAAGGATAGTGAGGTAAGAGAAGGGTAAATGATAGTGGTTAATCAGGTTTGGAACAGGGACATTGCCAGAGAGTATTGAGATGGGGTTTAAGCTTTTTTTGAATTGTAGGAGTGAGGGTTCTGAGGTGAGCATGGTCGGTAGGGAGTTCCACATTTTACCTACAAAGTTTGAGAATAGAAAATCCCCAGCAGAATTATTGGCTTTGGTAGTTTGAGCTAAGATCTTATTGGAGGAGCGTAAAGATTGCAGGTTAATATAGGGGTGAATGATGTTTTTCAGAGCTGGTGTTTTCTCTGGGTGATACAGTATCTGGTGAGCCATTTTAAGTTGGTTGAAATGGAGTTGGCTGGAAAACTCTAACCACCCTAGTTGCTTCAAGTTAGTGCAGTGGTGCGTTCTAAAGGTGGAATTTGTGGCAAATCTAGCTATGTGATTGTAACAAGAAGCAAGTTTGTTAAGGGTTGTCTTGTTTAGGTTTGTAAAGAGGGGGGAGGCATAGAAAAGAGTTGATAGTAGGTGTGTGCTGGCAATTATAATTTTAGCGTGAGGAGTGAGAAAGTGTTTTACTTTATAGAGAGCCAAGCTTTTTATTGACGGTTTTGATGGTAAGATTGAAATGGGTGTCAAATTTAAGGGAGTTATCAATGGTAACACCTAATAGCTTTGTGTGAGCTTCTGGTGATATAGTGATTCCATTAGAGGATGTAATAGAGAAGGTGGGGGGAAGAGTCTTGTTAGTGGGTGAGAAAGTAAGTAATTTTGTTTTGTTGGGGTTGAGAAATAGTTGACGACTTGAGAACCATTTTTCTATTAGGTTGAAGGTGTCTTGGGTTGAAGCAGTGAGGTCTGCCAGGTTGGAGGCAGTGCTGATGATAGTCGAATCATCTGCATATTGAATGCATGTGGCATGGGGGGTGATTGTGGGCAGGTCATTAACAAAGATGGTGAAGAGAAGAGGGCCAAGAATAGATCCTATTCTAAAATGCTATTAATTTTGCAATTTTGGGACCCCTAGGCTTCATGGAGCAGCAGGTGACTGCCTATGTTGCCTACTGCTGGATCCAGCTCTGTCAACAATATTATATTTATGTGGAAACCAGAGTACCTATAATAAACCACCTAGACATGGTAATATCATATAAACTCTACAAAAGCACTTATAGATGCGAGGACTGAATCCTTCACCAGTGAGTAATGAACTATAACTACCATGACACTGCTCACCAGTAAGAAAGCTGAACATAAATAGCATGTACAATTAAAACATTTAGAATATAACAGGCAACACATATTTCTGACTAAGGATGCATAAGAAATAAGGCAGCAATTTATTTTCAAAATAAAAGTTTAAGAGAATTTAATGTCATGCTTTATGGCCTAGTGATTCAAGAATTACCAAACAATGTTTAAAAAATACCTCAGGAAAGTAAGCTTTAAGTTTCCATTAATGTTTCTCCCACACGTCTCTCCAAGGGTTTAATACTGGACAGAAAACAATAAGAGGTCATGAGTTGTTCTAAGAGAATGAACTCCAGATCACATTTATTTATCTTAGACTGTCTTACACCATGAACTTCTAGTAAACAGATATATAATATATTTCACTAATGAAAAGAAAACAAGACACAGTTATGAGAATGACACAGAAAAGGCTCTTTCTTGGAGTGATGACAGAAACTTAATCTGTGGAACTGTAGACTGCTATAGAACTCTTTAAGAGTAATTAAGTTTTCAGTTCTGGATCATTGTGTCACACTGGGTTTTCAGACTAACTCCTTAAAAGGAGTAAAATTTGCTTACAAAAGGAAACTTCACTAACATGAAAATGGAGATGTGAAATATTTAAACTACATGATGCAAATAAATGGTAAGATAAGGTATAACCTGCTGTCATATCTAAAATTCACACATGTGTATGTGTCTCCATCTACAGCTATATATCTATATCTAAGAAAAAGATGTTGGTAAGTCAGCTCCAAGGGCTAGGCACATGCAGGTACAAAAGTTCAGGTAACTGTAGGTTATAGTCCAATCCAATGTACTTAATACCAGAAGTTATAAAAACACTGCTTTATTCACCTGATAAATATCAGAACTTCTTCAGACAACCAACAACACTAGTTCAAAGCATTTTAAAACAAAGCACTAGGTTAAGACAGATGACAGTAATTACATTAATTGCTGTATCCCTTGTGTTTAAAGCGATACACTCAAATAACTTCTTTTATGTAATACTGAACCAGAAGTTTTTTTAAAAGACTGACCAAAATTCTCACTTAAAAGATTTTACATTAAAAACATGAAAAGAAGTCACTGTTATAATATTATCATATCATATCTAAATTCTTCTACTTGCATCTATCCTTTAAAACTACACAAGTACTAAAAAGTCATATATAATAAAACCTTAAACTATGCTAATACTAGTAAGTATTGCTAAGTACTGCTTACTTACAAAGCTGTGTTTTGGTTCTAGTTACACCTTCAAGGGCATTCAATGACATACACAAACAACAAAAAGAAAATGAAGTATCTCAGTAAACTTTTTATCTTTAAAATACATGAAATTGAGCAACACTCAGTTAACCCTGGTCTCTGTTTGCAGCTAAACGAAGCTTCCACGCTAATTGTTTCTTTGCTAAGTCCAGTTTTAAAAATTGGTCATTCGCAAAGCTAAAATCCACTAAGTCTTTCACAATTTGGTCTATGACCATGAACGAAAATACATGGTCTGGGTACCTGGCACAGTGTCTTGCCAGAGCATTATCGCTTTTACCCTTGCTGATTGCGATAAATGTTCAGACATTCTGTCACGCAAACGCCTCCGCCTTTCCTACGTAAAATGATGGGCACTGCCCACACTGTGCCAGATATATAATAGCCTTAGAGTCACATGTATATGATCCCCTAACAGAGTATGTCGTTGTTCTAATAGTAAATTGATCCGAGGTCATTAAATACTTACAATATTCACAAGCACCACATTTTCTCGTCCATTTCTATTTTTGTTTTTGGTACCTTCATTTCAAGTACTCTTTCATATTAATACCTCTTTGAATATTATTATAAAGTTCAAAATATTGGCAACATTCCTGTCTAATGTTAAATAACTCCAATATTTTCTAACTACTTTACCTATTTCAGGTGCCTCTGGACAATATGTAAATATAAAAGCTGTCGCAAAATTCCTATCTATCTCGGTGCTATTAGAACTAGTTTAATCCATGTTTCCTATACCATCGGTCACTGTGTTGTTGTTATTAAGACCTGTGTCAGTGGCCAGGTCTAGTGTTATAGTCCCTAGGTCACTTCCCAAAATAGGTATATATATCCCTTTGTCCCTTTTATCCTTATCTACATGTATAAGATAACACACACACACACACACACACACACATATATATATATTTATATATATGCATATGTACATATATATGTATATATATATATATATATATATATATATATATATATATATATATATAACTTCTGTAAACATACATTTGCAGATTACCACCCAACACAGACACACAGATACATGTACATAGTAAACTGATTTTATTCTGCAACAGTTAAAAGGAGGAGAAACATGGAAAAGTAGTTGTATATCAATTACAATTTTATATTTGTAATAACATATATTGATTAATTCTATCTACAGATGAAGAGGGTAGAGTATCTAGCCTTTCTTTCAGGGTTGGAGGAAATGATAATACTGCAACCTTAGAAAGAAACAGCTAAGGTAAGCACATAGGTTTGCATTTTATACAAGTGGAAGCTGTAATAGCGCTCTTTAATAAATTACAATTTTTAACATGCATTTGTAAACACGATAGTCTACACACAACAAGTGGCAGAAAGTAAAAAAAGATGTGCTTGTAATTTGTCTGGTCTTTATAAAAAACTAGCATTGTATGCCATAATCTTTATCATGTTAAACGTATTAGATCTGGGAAGATGTGCATAAGTTGTTTTCTGCTGTATATGTCTCTATGGATCTATAATGAAGCTGTTTACAAATGAGGTAAAATGTAACAATTTGTAAAGCCAATATATAATTTACACTGACCAAAGTATGCAACTTTTCAGTAGTAAATAATAATGTCGACCAGAAAGATGATGAAATTGCATGAATATACGCAAGAATTTTAACTTCCAGCTTCTGGTTCTAAGTCTGTGCTTAATTACTGCCAATGAATGTGCTGTAAAAGTAAAGATTTTGGTTAGATTGTCTTCTTTACTCCATAAAGTTACATAAGATGTCATTCAAAGTGACATCAAGGCAAAAAGGGGGTATAAAAGCATCTTTAATCCCATGACTCCTATTGACTAGACAACTACAAAAATGCAAATTTAGATCCAAAAGCTGTACCACAAAATTGACATCTGAGAAAATGTCACTCATGGTAAGTAATCAAAAGATTGTATTGATATCGAGCACTGTGTTAGATTGAAAAGATTTCAAGCAGAAATGATGAGAACAGTTCATTGAACTGAAAACTCATTCTTGAAAATCAAATACAGAGTTTCCAAATAGAAAATGTCTACACAGTCTCAGCTCCAGGAAGCCAAACATTTTCTAGAATTATCTCCTAGCCCACACAGTAAAATTGCAAGAGAAAATATAATGATCAAGGGAACACGGAGTGCAGAATAAATGTAAGGTGAAGCTTAAAGCTGGAGTACAAAAGTGAATAAACGTTATCCAATTTCTCTTATCTTGGAGTCCATTCATTTTTATTCTGGTCACATTCCAAACAATTAATGCTGAATAGGCACATTATGCCCATTAGCCATTTTCTCCTTGACATCAAGGAAAAGATTCATATCAGTTATTGTAAAATTCCAGACATGTAAGAGAAATAAATGATCTTGAAGAAAGTATGTTCAATTGCAAATCTGCAAATACAAGATCCCATCAGTCACAAGGATAATAATTTTTCTTCACAAACTCTGAAAATATTTGACTACCAGTTATATTTTTTTGGCCAAGAGATTTAGTATCTTCTCTGTCTAGTTAACATTGCTGGCGGTTTTTGTCAAGTAAGGATAAAAAATAGGCAACCATTCACAGAATGTTCTCCAAACACTGTAAGAAAATGGAATTCTATCAGACCAGGAATTACCTGAACCCTCAGGGAAGCAAACTGCATATGCAGGAATAATAATGCATACTTGCTGTCTTTTCCAGTTCATATTCAGATGTCTACTCACTACCTACTTATCCTATTATAGAACCTGACCTAAACAATTTAGACAAACAATTTTTAGATGCATCTTCATGAAAATTTGTCTTTTATCTCCAGTGATCTGACATTTATTCTCCTTATCTAGTAGTAATCATATTTGTTACCCTTACCCACATTTCTTTTATTTTAGTCTCAATCTGAGGATTATGTGTTATCACTTAGCAAACAATAACTATCTTATTCTTCCATTCAATTTCAAAACGGAGATCAAGATAGTTTTCACAGAACATTCATGATGTGTGTTTATTCTATTTGTAAATACACTATTCAGCAGTTCATACCAGTGGAAATACAGGCCAGGACTACTGTGTGGATTATGGAAGGGAATAGTTGCTGATGGAATTCTAGTGGAAATCACTCCCGTTTTTTACTTTGGGCCTAGACTATTAATATTTTCTGATTCATCACAGATAAGAAAGATAGAAGTTTTCCAGACTTTTAAAGCGGGTGCTGAGTGTGTGCATGTTTCTATACAGCACGCTCCTGAGCTACCAAATGAAGTGATGTTATTTGAATTTTAGAGGATGAAACTGATGTAAAATGTGACTTTGAAGCATATAATGCATAGTGTATAAATACCACAAATTATATAGGTGGTTTATAAGCCTTGAGAAAAGGCTACCTCTGTCTTGCCATGATAACTAAACTAAGATGATAGCTGGCTGATATTCACTGCAATTAGTAGGCATGCATTTTTGTAGCTGATCTGTCAGTGTGAAAAATGGTATAATGAAACCCATAGCCACATGAACAGTGGAGTATGGCTAATTAATTGAGGAATGCTGTTACCTGCTCAGTTAACTCATTCTGTCTAGTACAGCTCTTTTGAGTGTGTCCTTTTAACTCCCAGTTGGTGTAGCTTGAGCCTTTAAAAAATGAAGTTATCTTACAGTTCAAACAAATATGCATATCTCTGGAAACATAAATGTAACTGGAAAACTGTAAATGGCAAACTATTCAGGATAAATTAATCTTTATGTTAGTGGCATTCATTCAGTTTGATACTTTAAGCTCAATTGTATAAGCCAAAATAAAGGCAGTGAATATTCATTTTATAATGTTTGATAACAGCTTAAGATGTCTCAGTAACAACTCAAGCAAGACACATACTGCTAGCAGGATTTTCTTCTTACAGCTGTGAACTTTCATATGAGGCAATACAGTTCTGTCTGTGTTATCTGAATATTGAGATATTTAGAAAAATATGGAAATTATTATAATACAGATAAACAACATACAAATAATATTCATTATCTCTTTACATGCATTAGACAGAGGACTAATACCAATGCAATTGTGTTTGCCATCATGTATGCTTTAAAATGAGATCTTCTGATACCTTGTATGTAGCAGGGTTTTGGGATTATTAATGCAAATGTGAACAAGCAATATTTGACGTCTAGAGGTGTCAGTAAGAGTTAACTGCAGAAATGCCTAGAGACACTCTCAGCTGTAATGGATTAATATGCGAATATATAACCATATACAATAGCACAAGGCTACATTTGTAGCATACAAAGTATCACTCTGTGTCCTTTGCTGCTTGCTGAATAAATAGTCCTATTGTCTAAGTTTTAAAATGAAGCATTAGTAATGAAGGTGATCAACCATTGTCCAGTGTTTGTGTGGTTCTGGAGTGTGAGTCATGGAGGCTGTGCATTTATAATGTTCGTTTAGTAAGTGTGAGAATGCTCTTCCATCTATGAGGACTAAACAAAACATTTTTTTAAAACTGCACCAGTTGTCTAATTCCACTGATGTGGAGGGGTAGAAAAGTCAGTAATGGTTGGGTGTTGGTCAGATTTGCTTGTATACCAATGTTGTTGTTGTTCTTTTGGCTTTTCCCGGTTAGGGTTTCACCACAGCGGAACTCCAGTCCGCTAATGATTGGCAGTCGATTTTTACGGTGCTGAAGTGCCAGCCTGATGACCAACCTTCAATGAAGGCATGCCCATTCATGCATGTCTTTCGAATGCCACTCGACCATGGGGAGGACATGCAGACTCCACACAGAAGGCGCTCCAGCTGAGAATTGAACAGGAGAACCTCTTGCTGTGAGGCTCTAAAGGTTTATTCTCTATGCTAGGGACCGCTTCATGGAGTCATCTGCATGTGCAGGCAAATGATAAGAGACATCTCAGCATAAGGGCCTTTCTATTTTCAAGAGATAGTGTGACTTGGAAATGCAGAGGACATGATTTGCTCAACCTGTTTAAATGCACGTATTTTATAAATATATATATATATATATATATATATATATATATATATATATATATATACACACATATATATATATATATATATATATATATATTTTTTTTTTTTTTGTTAATAAAGGTTGCTGTTATCCAGTTCATTATTATGCAAGTTATTATTATACAGGATTTCTATTACTGTCATACTTGTCAACAGTCCCAAAAATAGCAATTATAGTATACCTGCTAGAAATGGGAGTTATAGAGGTATTTGTTTCAAACTGGCCATGTTTCATCTCAATGGTGCAGCTTAAAAGATCAGATACACAGGCTTGGTAGAGTAAATCCTGCATGCGTTGCATAGCTTGTAGGTACTTTAGATATTTACCATGTCAAAATCACTGTGTTTTAGGTTTCAGCTGGTATTAGTTTTCCTACATTCAATGTGCAACTGCATATAATGCAGTGTTTCATGTAACACAACCTACTGTAGACCATGTATTTGTTCAGAGAGAATGTATTCACCACTGATCATTTTGCATTACAGGTTTTAAACTCTTACATTTCTGCATGCTTGGATTCCTTGGATTTTGTTCATACCTGGGAAGCACTGTGCCAGTTGCACTTTATAAGCCTTTAATTAGCTGACATAGTGTGCATAACTCCAAGCATGATACAGGATAATGTATGTAAAGTTGTGATATACTTAACATCACTGACTTTTCTGAGTGCTGTATGTCGAGCTGAATGTTAAACAACTGCATTAAGGTAGTCATTTCTTAGGTTCATAGGTTCATAGGTTCATACTAGGCTATCTGCCCTAGGGCATTTATAAGCCTAGCCAGAGTGTGTGTGGCTTTCGCCACCCCTTGGGATGAGAATACTATGCCCATTTAGGGTTTAGTTTACTGTGCCTCTGTCTAGTAGTGACACAGAGATGACCCCCGGGGTAAACCTATGATCTCCCATCCACTCGTCAAGATTTCTCTTGAAGAGAGTTAGTGAGGGGCTCTGCCTAACATGGACTGGGATTCTGTTCCAGAGTGTAGGGAGCCTCTGGGTTATGAATCTGTCCCTCCAGCAAGTCCTATTTATTTCTGTGTTGAGGTTCAAATCTCTTGCTCTCGTGGCTCTGATGGATTTGGATTTTCTGAGGTGGAGCACGTCCATTAATTCCGGATTGGACATGGCCTTGTACGTCAGGCATAGATCACCTCTGAGTAGGCGGTAAGCGACTGAATAGAGCTGGAGTTTCTTCAGCTGGGCAGCATATGACATATGTTTGAGACCCTTTATCCTCTTGGTGAGGAACTTTTGGGGTCTTTCCAACTGCTGCAGGTGTCGGGTAAGATACATCCCAAATGGGGCATTGTACTCAATCATGGGCCTGATAAGAGAAGAGTACAGGGGCACAATGACCTCTCTTGATCTAGATGTGAATCCCTTCATGATAAGGTGGGCAATATAGAAGGTCTTCCTAACCACCTTGGCAATGTGAGTGTCAAATGAGAGGTTACTGTCAACTTGGGTCCCTAGGTCCCTAAATACCTCTTCTGTACTTAATGGATTACCACCTATGTGGTAATTTGTGGGTACCTTGTTTTTCCCAAAGGGTATAACTATACATTTTTTGGCATTCAGTTTAAGGCCATGGCTCTGGCACCAATTATCCGTTTCTATGAGGCCTCTCTGAAGGATGCTTGTGTCCGCTGGAGTATCAGTTATGGTGCCCAGTTTGCAGTCATGGATTACTACCTATGTGGTAATTTGTGGGTACCTTGTTTTTCCCAAAGGGTATAACTATACATTTTTTGGCGTTCAGTTTAAGGCCATGGCTCTGGCACCAATTATCCGTTTCTATGAGGCCTCTCTGAAGGATGCTTGTGTCTGCTGGAGTATCAATTATGGTGCCCAGTTTGCAGTCAAAATCTTCTTTGTAATGAAAGGTAAAAGACAAAACATCATTTTTTACTCATTTGTTTATGTTATCATTCTTATCTGTGAGTTAGACTATGCCTATTTTGGATACGTTAGAGTTACAATTCACAGCCGGTAAATAAATAACTTGTGCTAATATGCATAAGTTGCAATGTGCAGTCACACTACAGGGTATTGAATGCATAGTTGTAGATTCACAAATTTATGGAAATTGCAAGGGCTATTATGTTTTATAGCTACCCTCCCATATGCCCCTTATTTGTGAATAGCTATCCAGTCCTTTAGTTTATATTTAAAGGAACATAGTGAGCTGCACTGATTAACATGCATTGTAAGTTTATTTCACAGGTTTAGAAGGTGCTGGGTTATAAACCTATCCCTCCACAATGTTTTAGTAATCTGCTTATGAAAATTTAGGTTCCTACTTCTAGTATTGTTGGAGCCAATAGAGGACTTGTATAGGTACAGGTGGGCCAGGGCACATAGGTGTCTAATGGCACAGTAAGTTAGACAGAGATCTAATTTTAGAAGTCTTTAAGACACCAAATAGAGGAATAGAGCTTCCTTGATATCTCAGGGACTTTAGACCTGAGATTTTTTTTAATTAGGAACCTTTGGGGAATTTCTAATTATTTTTTAATTTTTGCAAGGTACATCCCAAAGAGGACATTGTTCTCAATGATTGGTGTAATCAGTGCTGCATATAATGGAGTGATTACCTCTTTAGAATCTGAAGATATCCCTTTGCCAATTAGCTGTGCTAAATGAAAGGATTTCCTGACAAAGCTTTCACATGAGAGTCAAAAGAGAAGGAAGTATCAGCTAGTTTCCTGACCACATTTTTATTTTGCACTGATGTGTTTTGTCTGCAAAGTATCATGACTGAAGGAGTTGGCTACCAAAAGTGATGACACTATACTTTATAGCATTTAGTTTCAGACTGTCTGTTGTATAATAAACATTTAATTGGGACAGTTTATCCTAGATGGCTTGAGCATCAGAGGGTGACTTAACAACAACCAACAGTTTGCATTTAGCAGCAAGCTTTGTTAGCCAGATGTACTGGATCTCTGCTTGGAGATTGCAGATATAAAAAACAAAAAGAAGAGAACCCAAGAGATACAGCTGGTCATTTTCATACTTTCTAGTATGAATTCCATCTGCCAGCCAATTTGCTCTACATCGTACAATACAAGGGTTGAATTTTAAACTATTTAGTGTCACTATAATGTCAGCAGAGGAAATGGTGGCAAAGGTCTTGCAGGTGAAGATACACAGTGCGTACCACATTGCTATCATCTACAGCCTTTGTAATCCTTTTAAATATGTTTACTAGATTCAGTAAACAGACTCTGCCCTTCACCATTTGAGAAATATACTTGATATTATAGTTTGTGAGGTCAATTATTATATGTTGCATGGCTTTGCAGATGAGGCTTATAAGACTGACAGCTGTAGCTGCTCTATAATTACCTGGGCCACTTGTAAGACCACCCTTATGAATGGGCATTGCTACTGCAGTGCTCCACTCATTTAAAGGAATAACTTGTAGCTAAAACTTAGGTTACACAGCTTCAGGGATGGGGCTGCAAAGAGCATATTTAACAGTCTTCTTTAAGGAATGTTTGTGGGGTGGCATAGTGGTGCAACAGCTAATGTTTTCACCTCACAGCAAGAGGTTCTCTGGTTTGATTCTCTGTTGCTGTGCCTTCTGTGTGGAGTCTACATGTCCTCCCTGCATTCACATGGATTTCTTCTGGGTACTCTGGTTGCCTCCCACATTCCAAATACATGCATCTGGAGCATTTCTCTCCTGGCCTCTGCTGAAAGTAGGCTCTGTCCTAGTTGGACTTTCCAGGTCAACAAATGTTAAATAAAATAAAATAAACAAATAAAGCTACCAGCTATATTGTCAGTTCCTACATAAGAACCAGTTTTGGTCTTGGCTATCACTTTTAGTAAATGATCTTTAGAGATAATTGGGGAGCAAGAGATTTGAGTATTTCAAGGCCTTGGTTAGAATTTTCAGTGGTAGAGCTTACACTGAATTTGTTTGCAGCGTTGTTAGTAATGTCTGTTGAGTCAAAGCAGAAGGTATCATATCTAATAACTTCAGAATAATACAGAGTATTGTTTCTGTTATTGCCTTTGGCTTCAGAGATTAGCATACCTCTCAACCTCTTAGCACAAAAACATTCGGATGAAGCCAAAAATAAAGGGGGTTAAAGCCCCAAAAATAGGGACAGAGTTTAAATATTGCTTTCATAAATATATAAAATTGCTAAAATAAAATGGCTTGTGTTACCATGCCATTTTAAAAGAATATAAAGTTTAAACCACAAATGCCTGTCAGTATTTAGTGAACTCAGTCCTTATAGATCTGCCATAAAAATCTAGAAAACCACACATTTTTAAAAGGAATAGATCAAAATATGCTGCAAAAAATCTGGACATTCTGAGAAAAAAATGGACATTTGAGAGGTATAGACACTAACCTATGGTCATGGGTCATTAATGTCATCATTGATGCCAATGTGTTAGTTTGTTGTTCTTTGCTGACATTGTGCTAAATGTCAGGCAAGCCTAGGGGTTTATAATCTGTTTTGGAATTATGGCATGGACATGGCTCACACGAGAAATTATAAATTCATAAAGAGAGGATTATTTGAAGGTAAGAAACTTTTGCTGTTTTCGTGATTATTCTCCTGTCCTGCCTCAAGTGTTTATACAGATTACAAAGGGTGAAATTTATAATTCAAGAATATGGTACAGTTACGAAGCGCAGATGATGCCACAAGGTAGTGATAATTTACATCCTCAAGAATTATTAACAAAATTTAATGGAACAAGACCAAACATCAAATTATCAAGGCTGTGGTCCTGGTCCATGAATTTTCCATTTCATATATCAGGTGCTTGTTTACATCTTGTGCGTCATGAGGCTGAGAAGGGACATTCATTCATGAAGTTGCTCTGATATGCAAGGAATTAGATCCAGTTTACATGACTTTACCCTTTACATTCCATGAAATACAAATGATAAGTGTTACTGTAAAACAGCTCATTGACTGGCTCCAGGCACAGAGAGATGCAACTATGACTTTGACTCATTGGGTGCCAATTGTTTACATTACTTCACACCAAGATGCACATTACTAAGCCTACTCCAGGCATGGTGAGAGTTGTGGGTAATTGCTGACTGCTTGAAGATGTCTCTACATGAAACTGTTTCCTCTCAGTTAAGTCATGTATTAAGCAGCCAAAAGTATAAATATAAGTATGAATATAAATGTACATTCCAAAGGCATGCAGTTGGTTGATTGGACACTCTAAATTGGACACAGGTGTGCATGAGTATGTGCAGCGTAGAAGAACAACAGTGGCAAGGCTAAGCACCTGGTGGTATGAACATTTGCTCTAGATGATTGTCACTGTTAAAGTGACATCCCAACCCCTTGTGCAAAACTGGGATAAAGGAGTTGTGGATAGATGGATGCATAAATAATCGAACTAGTTGTCTATCACATACTTGTTTTAGTAGTAATTTAATATATATTTAATATAGTAGATATTTCAGATTGATTTTCCCATCTTAAAGAAAATTAATACAAACATGAGTTGTGGAAAATAAGACGAAATATGTATATCTGCTTAATAATACAGGTATGTTGTAGATTTTTTTATTTTATTTTTATTTTACATTTGTTGACCGGGCTAGTCTAGCTGGGTATATTTCCATTTTCAGTAGAGGCCCAGGGAGAAAACCTCCACACAGATATACAAAGTATAAAATATTGTTACATGGTGAAAAAAGGATTAAAAAACAAAATAAAAACAAGTAGTTAATACATTCTTGAGATAAAAATGCGTGAGAAACGTTACAGTAAAACAGAGTAAAGTTTAAGAGAGCTAGAACAGATGTAATACAGTAAGAGTTATGTACAATAGATAAAACACTTGAGAAACAGTACAGTGAGCAGAATACAGCTTAAGACAGCTCAAAAACAGAATAGTAAGAGTTATGTACAATAGATCATATGAGATAGAATTATTTAAACACTAAGTTGATTAGAGTTTAAAAAGAGTCAGTCTTGTTTACAAGTCAAAAGCATGTAGAAGTTTGGAAGTATGGCAAGAAGAGGAAGAAAGAGGGGTGAAGAGGATGGTTAGTCCGGGTTACTACAAGGGCATAGCCAGTGCATTTGGAGGTGTTTTCTAAGTTTTTGTTTAAAGTGTGGCAAGGATGTAGTTAGAGTTAGCTCAGTGGGTAGTAGGTTCCAGTGTTTTCCTGCTGTGTTGGTAAACAGAGAGTCACCAGCTGCATTATTAGACTTTGTTAAGCTGGCAAAAAGTTTGCTAGAAGAACGTAGGGCTTCTAAGTTGAGTTTCCCTACTATTCAGTAGGATATTATTAGACTTACAGGGATTCAAATAGAGGGACCAGCTGTGACTCCACACAGGACTTAGAGGCTGAAAAACAGGAGACAGAAAGAAGTATTAAATGATTGCTATCTAACTAGGCGAAGTTCTATGCAAGAGTGGAAAGGAAAGTGTAAAGGTGGAGTGCTTAGTCTGTAGTTGAGTGGAGTGTAGGGTGCAGTGAGTTATTAGCTCAGAGTGTAAGATACAGTAATGTAAATTAGCACAAGTTTTCAGCTATTAAGATCAAATACATTTAAATGTAAAGCTCAGAAAAAGAAAACAATACATGTATATCTACAACAGAAGACACAGTGTAGCAACTAATTACAAAACAGCATTAACTAGAGAAGCTAAAAAGAAAAGAAAAACTAAATAAATTAGTTTAACATATTAAACTACACAAGAAATAAACCAAACCAAAGAACAGTAATACAGCCTGTTACCGTCTTATCATAATATAATGTTCTCTTTTGCTGCAAATAGTTCACAAGGACTATAAAGTTATAACAAATTCTAGCCAAATTTTAAATGGTTATAAAACAAAAATTATAGCCAAAAAAGGGGTAAGGCTGGTTTACACCTCCACAGTCTCCACACACTAAACTCTAGTAGTTATAAATATTATAGCCAAAAGAGGGATAGGCTGGTTTAGTAGAGAGTCAAGGTAGTAAGATCAGCTTGTCCGGGCTACCAGGAACAGTAATTTACAATTAAACAGCCATTCTGGATGCCGGTTAGGGAAGTCGCGAGGTAGCAGATACACCCTTTATCCAAAACTAGCGTAATTCAGCTATCCAGATACAAAAACCACCACCAACAAAGGAGTAACAGGATAAAAGTGGCAGCCAGCACATTGAGAGTTGTAGAACTTCAACGGCTAACACTTGAAACACTGTAGGGGGGCTGAGGGCTATGGTCGATAGTAACGAAGGTCGTTAACGCCCCACGTGTAGCTTCACGGACTTAAACAACGACTCTGGTACTGCAATAAGAGCGGAGAATACTCATAGTGTATTGCTTTACACTGTAAAATCAAAAGTAGCCCGAGTACACCTGCATGTAGCCCTCAGTATTCAAAAATTCATTCCACCACTATGGCTATAGTGAAAATACCCACAGCATGGAAGAAACGCCACGCGGGGAACACGCCAGACCAAAAGTGGCAGTAGCACCTAGGATAACACAGCTCAAAGACCAAGGTGCCTGACTGGCTAACTTTAGAAGTAGAAAAAAATAACAGTACCAGTAAATATATACAAGAAGATTATCAAAAAACACTTATCATTTCAAAAAGTTCTAAACATGTTCACAGAGACCGCAAAAATGCCTGTTAAGAAAAAAACACTGTTAAAATAAATGTTGATTTAAGCGTACAAAGAGCGACAATGCTGTTTATCAGTAAAGCTATGAAGCATTAAGAAGTAAAAAGTAAAACACAACACTATTAACAAGCTGATTCTAGCCCATTAGACACAAAATGAAGTGCACTTACGGCCCACACACCACCTGGAGATCAAGGGGCTATAGGTGCATAAATATACATTAATTTAAGCATACAAATAGCAATAGATGTTTGTCATAGGGCTTCAATGCAAATGGCAATATACTAAATCATTACACAGCACTGTTTAAAGAACAAAGTCTATTACAGTAGACACAAGATAAAACACACTTACGGTCCACACACCACCCGGAGAGCTAGGGACGTTTGGCCAGAGCAGAGGGATTTTAAAAATGGCGCTCTAAAGGCTTAACCTATATTTATAGGTTTAGCTAAGCAGGAGGAGAGGGGAGGAAGTGGGCGGGCTAGGAGATTACTAGACAGAGAGAGGGGGCAGGTATCAAGTCAGAGGGAGGGGGGAGGGGGAAAAGGGTTACTAGGAGGGAAAGATGAGGTACATTCAGGTAGAAAGAAAGGTCAGAAAAAGGAATAATTTAGGCGCTGAGAGAGGCTGAGAGGCAATCAGTTATGGAGAGAGACTGAGTTCTACAGGCACAGAAAAGGTAAGAGACAATATATAGTTACTAAGTAGCAGAGAATACAAGGTGAACAAAGGTATAGCTGTGCTGGGGAGACAGTTATGTGAAACAGATTTTGAACAGAGAGAGAGGTATTTAGAGAAATTACCACAGGCAGGAAAGGAGGTTAATACAGAGGGAATAATTGAGGGGCCAGTAACAACAGTAGTGATAGTCAGAGGTAGTGATAGTCAGAGGTATCTATATAGTAATGCTCCCAGATTTACCTAGGATAATTTCCTTTTCAAGCAGGTATGGGATGGGGGTAAGTACATGAATAGAAAGTACAGGCACAGATAACAGAGTCTGGCTGCTCTACAGGGCTAGTTGGGTTCTACAACCATTTAGAGAAGGTTCAACAACCAGTGGGAGAAGGTATCCAAAGCCTGAGCTCCGCTGCCCTCTAGTGGATAATGCAGGGCAAGCACTAACTCCACTAGGATAGTAGGAGAAGGGGGGATAAGTTAATAGAGAGATGGTAGGAGGGGAAGGTCCACGGGTGTGGTGGCCCTTACAAAATAGTTAACAATTTATAGCAGACACCAGTAATTTAAAGTTAATGCACTCACAAGGTTATATTTAAACATACATATACTGTAGGATAACACCTACACTGTGAGGCTGAAATGTAGAGGGTCCAGGAAGATCCTGAAGGGCTTCTAAGTTGAGTTTCCCTACTATTCAGTAGGATATTATTAGCCTTACAGGGATTGAAATAGAGGGACCGGCTGTGACTCCACACAGGACTTAGAGGACTGTGAGGCTGAAATGTAGAGGGTCCAGGAAGATCCTGAAAGGCTTCTAAGTTGAGTTTCCCTACTATTCAGTAGGATATTATTAGCCTTACAAGGATTCAAATAGAGGGACCGGCTGTGACTCCACACAGGACTTAGAGGGGTCCACACACCACCTGGAGAGCTAGGGATGTTTGGCCAGAGCAGAGGAATTATTTATATATTAACTGTTTTCTGCTTCTTAAGTTTGTATTAAGCAGCCAAAATAGAAATAATTCAACTAGTATTCACTTACTTAACTGTGGTACTAAGCAAATGTACATAATTCAACTTGTTTTATCTAGCTAAAGTCTTGTATTAAATTACCTTTACAATTTATATTTCAAATAATGACATACATACAACTATTTAAAATGGTTTACTGAACTTTTCTTTTGTATGCATTTACCTTTGCAACTTACCCTTTGTGTATACTTAATGATAACATTTAACAATAAAGATAAAACATCAGAATAATGATGTTCTGCTTAATATTACTTTCATTATCATCAAATGGGATTTCCCATTACTAATGGAGTAGCATAATTCCAAGCTTACCATTTCCATAATACGAATTAATGCTTAATGATGGTAACTCAGTGTTTCCTTTAACCTACAATGCCTTCCTTCCCTGCAGAGCGCTGTACCTAGGTCCACAAAAAACTAGGACTACTCTGTCAGAACAAAAATTTCTCACTAAACACAACAAAGCTACTATAGCTAGGACACATCTGTTGTCTACCCTCCTCTATGCATCCCCAATACTAACAAACCTTTGCAGAGCTGACCTTAACAAGCTAGAATCCTGTTACAAGATTGTTAGGTTTGCTACTGAGACCTCATTTAGAACCCATCACTGTGTTTCTCTGAAACAACTAAACTGGCTAAAGTTGCTGCAAATACTTCAACTCAATCAATTATCATCGGCTCGCAAATTATAATACCTCCCTAATAAAAACCCTCATCTCCAAAATATAATACTACCTTATTCTACAGCTAGATCCTTAAGACCTAGTACCCCAAACCACCTAGAGGTCATAAAACACAAAGATGATGCTGGGAAATCTCTCTTCAGTTACTCTATTGCTAAAGCCTGGAACTCCCTCCCAACCCACCTGACTTCCACTAGCTCCACTAAGCAATTTGAAAATCTCCTGAAAACTCACTTTTTAATAACTGGTTATGCTCTTGTGTCTCCCCAGGTTAACCACTTGCTTAAACTATTCTCCATCAATATTCTCACACCCTCACCCTTTACTGCTTCCCACTAGGTATCCTTTCACAGTACTAGTATGTTTAATTCTCTGTTAGGCTTGATTTTTTTTCAGGACCACATTAAGTTTATTCATCATATGTATCCCACTGAAGGTACTGATATGAGTAATACCTGCTAGGTTTGATTTCTATAACACCACGATGACTTCATCAATATGTACTCTAATGCAAATGCTAATATGTGTATTTCTGCTGCTAGATGTGTTATCTTATTTAGTGCCATGAGCAACACATTTAGGAATGATTATTATTATTTCTATGTATTGCATGCTATAGCTCTATGTAAATTATTCCAAAAAGTTATATTTTCTGCTGCTGTTTACTATGCTTCTACTGAATATGCAGTAAGGCTGCTTGTTAATACCTACTCACTGATGTATATAAGTACTAATTGTAGACTAATAGTCACTTTTTTGTTTGTTAAAACTTACTGCTGTATATGAGTAACAATCTGGAGCTTTTCTCCATGGGCCTCCTCTGAAAATGGACCTGTGTCTAGCCAGACTTTCCTGGTTAACAAATGAAAAATAAATAAATAAAATAAAATTTACTTGTAAAGATTTTCAGGTGTCCAATAAGCCTTTACTTTATTAGATTGGTATGGCATAACATTATGATTTGGCTTCTAAAACTGCATAGTATTATGCTATGCAAAAAAAAAAAATAAGTCTTTAAATCCCAAGTAATGCAAATACCAAATTGTTACAGTGATTGTAGTTACAAACTATTGCTGGGGCATATCATAGTTATGGCATACTTGTGATTGCTGATAAATCCTGAGGGAGTAGTGGCTTTTGTTTTCTAATTAGTTGATAGTCACCAGTGCTTTAGCTGTATTACATAGTTATGTTGACTACTTTCACTCAGGTTTATTGCATGGTAACAAGGTCATAATGCATATTCATGAAGTCGAATTGTACATGGAAAGTAACCTATATTCTTCCATTTAGTTAATTGCCTTGTTTTGTAGGTATGCATCTGTTAATATTTTATTTTATATTTATTAACCGGGAAAGCCCAACTTGGAATGTAACCAATTTTCAGTGGAGGCCCAGGGAGAAATGCTCCCAGGGAGGAAACCGGAGCACCTGAAGGAAACTCACACAAACTCAGAGAAGACATGCAGACTCCACACAGAAGGCACTACAGCTGAGAATCGAACCAGAGAACCTCTTATTGTGAGGCTGCAATGCTACCGCTGCACCACTGTGCCGTCCGAATTTATTTATTTATTTATTTATTTTTATTTACTTCCTATTATTTTATTTCATTTTTTTTCCCATTAATTATTTTCAGAAATAATGTTAAATACAATGGAAACCCAAGGTCCTCTTCAAAATATAAGCTTGATCAATTTGTTTTCCCCTAACAACAGTATTTAAATAAAATAAGGAATATTAAAACAAAATAAAATATACTGAGCTGATGTACATGTGAGAGCAGGGAATTACTCCCCCTGCCACTTACTTTTTTGTAAAGCTTCAAGTGAATTTATTTTTATTACCCTCTCATATTTATAGCAGTGACTGCTTCATCTGTGACAGTGTAACTGCATGCATTGTGCTCCATCTTTATCTTGTTGCTGTTTTATATGTAATGCCTGCAACACAATCCTCATTCAAACTTTTCCTAACGTTGCATCTCCCTTGTGCCATTTTTTTATAAATTAAAGCAGAAAGGTGTCCTTCAGCCTGGTCTCCTGTTCTATTAACTAACACACCATATAAAACAGTCTTTCTCTATGTAACTGAGGACCACAGTATGAGTTATTATCAAGCAATAATATACAAAAGTACTGTGTGGAAAGCATAGGGACTTGCTGTTTATGATATGGGCTCTCACCCACATTAAATCTAACAACAGTCCATGCAGGCTGTACAAGGGTAGGGTAGTTTTTTTCATACTAATCTCATGTGGGACAGAAATGATTTCTTGACCCTAATTTTAAGAATCAAAGTCACTCTACAACATAAAATTATTGGTTATCCCTAGATTCACTTCTAACTCAGCATTCATTGACTTCCACTACAGTTATGACTGTTTCTTAATATGTTTGTGACAGAAAATCTACCTCATGATAATACAAGCAGTGATCATTTATCAAGATAGAAATGTGCAACAGTGGGAGAAGACAACAGGGGCAAACACTGTAGTCATTGCAGGGAAGACTTTTCACACATTGGCTGGTAATGATTGGGACAGCCTTTATGGAATGCTTTTGGGTAAAGGGACAGTGGGATTAAATATACACAAGGATTTTCACAAACAGGTAATTTACATTTCAGTCATGCAGGAAGCCCTTATAAAATATTGCAAATTATTGGACTGGAAAAGTATTGCCTCAAAGACAAATGATATTATAAGTATGGAATATCTAGTCCTTTGGCTTACTAAGGGATAGCTGTCAATCAGGTAAATAAAATAGGTTTACAGGTGCTTTGGCAAAATCCATCACACATGCATGCATGAAAGGCTCATTGTTTAACTTTCATGCATGTAGCATAGGCACCTTTGCAGTTTTAGGCTAGAATATAGCTTGTGAACTATATGTATGCTTACTTCATATTGAGACTTGGGATATCTGGTCTGTGAGGGATCATCCTGAGGATTTATTAACACTTTTGCTGCTAATCAATTTCAGTCTGACTGTACCAGCAGTACTGAAAAGGTGGTAAGGTTCCCTATTATATCAGTGAATGCTTAAAATAGTGAATGCTGTTTTATCGACCATTTTAAATCAAAACCGCAAAATCCCAAAATCATGGAACAGAAAAAATCACTGGGCAGTTTTGGGACTTTGCCATTTCCTCTACTGTGGTGCAATCTCAGTGTTGGTATATGTAAGTAGGGGGTGGGGAGACCAGCCCCCCACATTGGGGGTGTGGGGGGCAAAGTCCCCCACTTTATTTTGTGTTTGTGTTTTTTTTTTTTTTACGGAGCAGAGATTTTTTTTTTCCTGGGAAAAAAAAATCTCTGTTCCATGTGTTTGGCATTTTGTAGTTTTGATTTTTAAGGATTGATTATACACTATTTTAAGTGTTCACTGTTATAATATAGACCTGGTGATAACTGTAATTTAATATGAATACATCTAGGGTTCAGCATTTATTTCCAGCATTCTAAATCTGGCCAACATTTACCTGTATGGCATATAGTTAGGATTAATGTTGTTACTCTAGCTAATCTTTCATAGGTCGATTTTATTCCATATGTATGCGGGTCTGCATGTACCAGGGCAGGGCAAATGTTCAAGTGTTTTTTTAGTCACTGATCCATCTGCTAAAGTTTGTTAACTCCACAGAAAAGCTACACAAAATACTTCTCGCTCCTCCGCAGGATCCCTGGTAAAGCCTGTCCCTGTGATTTGCTAATTCACTGAAAAGGACTAGATTTTGCATTAGCCATATGATTCAAGTTTTATTATTAGAATCATCTATATAGTGAAAGGGACTAAGTCAGATGGAGTGAGTACAAACTGCATCATTTAATTTTGTTGTGCTACACTGCTTTGTATAAAATTGTATCTGCTTCACTGAAAAAATAAATAAATACATAAATACATAAACAAAAGAAAGAGAAAAGAAGCATGCCACTGTTAACACTTGAATTTTACTTTCAATATCTATATAAGAAACACACAAAAAAAACTGTAAAGTGCCTTCACATTACTATCTAAAGGGGCTATAGCAGTGTCCTTTGCTTTTCTCTGTATATTTATCAGTGTACACTTCATCATCCCAAGTAATATTTCACAGCAGAATTGCAGATCTCTTAATGAGTCCTTATATATTGTAACTAGGATTACAATTATTTATTCAAACAAAACATTTAATTTTCCTTCAGGACTGTTTATGAATCAGTGCTCACTGAGACTTTCCTAGTGTAAAATTGAAACAGCTATGTATTTTTGCCACTTTGGCTTTGCAAAGTCTCAAGTTTTGTTTCGCTGCTTATCATGTTTTATTTTATGCATTTACACCTTTCCAGTTTTGTAGACTTATTGTTGTTGCTTATTTGATATGTTTTTCTCTTTGTAATGCTGTATTTACAAGACATTCATCAGCAGTAAATTAAAAAAATGTGCAATAAATAATAAGTGCTATGTTTCACAATGTGGCCAAGCATATTTAAATGTGACACATGCAAAATTAGTCTTTTAATTCAATTAAAACACAAAGGTATTCATGTATTAAGTCTCAGTTATTTTAGACCGTTTTCTTCTAAAGTGAATGCAGTTTTCATTCCTGATGATTCGTATAAGATTTTTTTTAACCTTCAATTTACTTCCCGCTGTGTCATAACATAATCAATTGTCTTGCCATAAAAGATTGATGCAAGCAGATAAAAAGAAATTACAGCTAGGTAATGAATCTTGCTTACACTGAAGTAAAAGACTTCATATCTACTCTTGCCAATTTTCAGTTAATAATTCCATAGTGCCGTTAGTAACATGAAAAAGAAAACGTTTATGTGCAGTAGTGAGTGGTTTCCCTTTACATTTACTATTGTACCAAAAAGTGAAAGTAACTGTATTTAACTACTAAATGAGTATTGTATAATGGTTTTAAAAAGTAATCACAGATCTGTGAAGGCAGAATTATTTAATTGCAAGATGGTTGTTGTATAACAGTTATTCAGTATGAAATGATGTAACAGTTCTCATACAGAAAAGTAGGCTATAAAAATATTACATGCATTGGGATAGTAATCTATTTAGCCCATAAACAGTTGCAACTAGTGACAGGTTGGCATATAATATAACAATAACCCATGGCTAGGGGTGGGTAATGCTGGATTTACCCACAGTTGTCATGCTTTGGTGACAAGCGCAATCTGGTAAGTCATTAATTTGGGATGTGTTGTATGCTCTCACTGAAGTTTTCAGTTTTGGAGTTTCTTTTTTTTAAATAAACCCATTATACCACCTCCAGTTTTTACCAATCTTTACCAAGTGCATCAGGTCTGATAGTCTGGGTGATATTTTCACAAACAAACTTGGCTAAAGACTAAAAGATAATGTTTCCACATCTATTCTCATATATATATATATATATATATATATATATATATATATATATATATATATATATATATTTATATATATGCACACACACACACACACACATACACACACACACACACACACACACAGGTATTGAATAAATTCTGAAATCCTACAAATCTCACCCGACAATTTTGAACCCATAATGTCAAGATTGTGGATGTTCACTACAGAAAAATTTAAATTATTATCCAATCAAAAAAACATTTTTTGGCCAAAAGCCTCCCCACCAACCCACCCCCTGTAAATTTACATACTACTTGTTAAGTTGCAGGGGATGTGTGGGGTGCAGGGGGGCATTCCCCCCTGCAAAAACATGTTTTTGAATGTTGCCATTTTTTTTAATAATCTCAAGATTTCACAATCTCGACATTATGGGTTCAAGACATTGGAAGTCGAGATTGTGGGATTTCAAAATTTAGAAGTGGACCCCCCCCCCCACACACACACACACACGCACACACACACACACGCACACACACACACACACACACACACACACACACACACACACACACACACATATACACACACATGTATGTATATATATATATATATATATATATATATATATATATATATATATATATATATATATATATATATGTATATGTATATATATATAGAAAGAGAGAGAGAGACAGAAACAGATTTGGTTAGCTAGTTAGTTAATTTCATTCCTGCTCTCTTGTAAGGATTTGAAAATTATTGATAGGAATGGGAAAAAATGTATACTTCTTCAGTTTTGGTTTTCAGAATTTTAAATTGTGAGGTTCATATGTTAAAGTTTATTCTGACAAATTATGAAACTATGAGGAATGTTTTATCTGCAGTTTCTTCTTGTGAGGAAAACATGTTTTTAAATAACTTAGTTCCTTCTTCTGTACAAGTCACTACTCATTGTTTGCAGAATGTGTGTGTGTGTATAACTCAGTTAATACTTCTTTCAGGGCTTTGGCTACTGGTACTGTTTTAAGGAGGTTTGCAAGGTAGCATTCTTAGAACCAGTGAAAAGGTAATAAGCAAATAGCATACTACCCACAAATGTAGGTCCAAACTTATATCATGGCAGACATGCTTTATTCCATAAATAAAAACTTGTAAGTTCTTTATTTAGTGCTTTTGTGAAACCTTCCAACAAATTAGAGGTGACATCATTGGTGCCGCTTGCACCCCTCTTTATGCAAATCTAGTCTTACTAAGCTGGGAAAAAAATCTGTATTTAATTCTGGATTTTGGAAGAATATAAAATTATAAACAAGACTTTTGGATGACATATTTTTCATTTGGGAAGGACCAGCGAACAACATAGAAGCATTCATTGATTATTTAAACCATTACATTTTTGAAGTTTACATTTAGTTAGAATAGAGTGGAAGTTAACTACCTAGACACTAAAACTGAATTACAGGAAGGGAAATTTAAGTCTACAATTTTTAGAAAATCTACTTTCAGTAATGCTTACCTCCATTTACAAGTACACACTCATTTAAAGAAAAAAAGTGCATTGTGAAAGGGCAGTGTGTGAGTGCTGCAAGGATGACCTCCAGCTATGACGATTTAGTGGAAAAGTAAAATTTTTATCAGATTTGTTCATTGACAGTGTATATTCCAGGCAAATGATTTCTGAAATTTCCTAGGAAATTATCATGGCATAGAGGAAAAAATACAAACCTCTCTTAGGAGTTACTTGTAATGATGTGGGTATAGAATATACAAATCTTGAAGGAAGCTTTCACAAAGCTAAGGTAGTAGAATTTAATCATGCTACAGCAGACTTTAAGAACATTATTTCAAATAACTGGAACATGCTAAGATTTAATCCTGAGCTGCTTGGAATTCTTGGCCCAAACCCCAAATTGGTTATCAAAATAGAAAGAAACCGAAAGAACATTTTTGAGGGGAATCCCAATAATAAAGGATAACATTATGGTGAAGGTACAAAAAAAGGTGGTAGTTATGCCTACTGTAAGTTTATTTTTGAGAGTGTATCTATCTGTTTAGAAAACACAGCTCACAGTAAAATTTTCTTTAGAAAATGACATTGTATCAGTAAGGGAATTCTTTATTAAGCAATGTGCAGAAATGCACATTTTTTATATAGGGAAGACAGAAAGAACCCTAAAAAAGCATATTTATGAAAATATTTACAATATTAGATCCAAGAACCCAAATAATGCCCTAGTTATATATAGGTTGGCAAAACCCACATACAATAAATTCTTTTTTGACATTCTAGAGCAAGTTGACATTGACCCCTGGGGTGTTGATTGGGAAAATACACTACAATACAACAAAATTATGTGGCAATTTAGACTTAATGCCATCACCGTCCCAGGATTAAATGATTATCTCCAGGATTCATCAAGCTCTGTATGGCGTGTAGGAATAGTGCAGGAGCTGCTGGAGGCAATATGGCTGCCGAGAGTTCCAGGAACAAGCTTCCAGGACATGCATGAGCACTCCTGCACTATTCCTGCATGGACACAACTCCTGTATGCAAATTACCCCATTTGCAGGTGAAAACCATGCAAATGAGGTGAATTTGCGATCCAGGAAGCTGTCAGCCAGCCATGCATGACTAGTGTAGACTGCAGAAATGTAATTGATTAGTAACCGAGTACATTTCTGCAAACTACAAAATGGAGCCATGACAGCTCCAAATAAAGGATGTATATAATGTGGAAAGCATACCTATGGCCAAATATATGGCCATTGGCATGGGAAACAGTTGCAAAAAAAAAAAACTTTTATTTTTTTTAGCCGATTTTGGCTGTTTAAGCGTATGCAGAGGAGCGCAAATGGGATTGGGCTGAAAATAAAATAAAAAAATTGAAATAAGCATTCTACCCAAAATCACAATTTTGCCATTATACTCAATGGCAGGCAGAAGACAACATGGCCAGTGAATAGTCGTTGCTAAGGGGGAAGGCTCAGTGTCACACTTGTAACTAGGCATTAGCAGGCAATTGTATGCAAATGAGGGGAATGATACTGAATCCCAGATTCCCCCTCATGGCTAGCGTGCACCCAACTGTGTAGGTGCAGGAAGACCATGGTGAAAGCCTATGAGCTAGCTGACATCATAGAGGGGTGTGTCAGGCATACTGTAAGCTTATTGGAGCCCTGTGGTTCAGGTTTGCCATTAGCTTAGCAGAGCTAAGCAAGGGGGTGTGCCTAAAGCTGCCAAGCACTCTTTACATTGCCTAAGCAGGTGTGCATGCCACGCACTGTGTTTTAAAGGGAAAAAAAAAGTAAACTAGGAAATAGCAGCTCCGTGCACATCTGAGCACTGTGTTTGCACGGCGTGCCACTGGGCTTAAACAGGAAGGCAACGGGAAGGGAAAACAGCAGTAGGAAGGTAATCAAGGAGAACTAGTATAGATTGCAGGTGAAATGTATCAGAATCAGCCAATTACACAGGCAGCAGTCCAGCCCAGCCCAGCCCAGCACACCACTATAAACTATGCAAACACCTTTCCCTCTGTTTTTTCCCACAAACACTACACCACCATATTACACAAGTAGGGAACTTTTACCAAACAAAAGCAACAAAATGATAGGGGCTGCAGCAGCTATCATAAATCAATATGTGGAAGAGGCTGAGCATGGTGAGGATGAGAATGCTGATGACCAGCCCACAGTGAGGTGAAGGAGAAGAGTGTACAGACCCAGGGTAACCTACCAGAGGCTACATGAGCTGGAGATAGTGGAGCGCTATAGGGTTTACAGAGACCTCCTACAGCAAATTGTTGAGGTGTGCCGGCCACACCTCACACAAAGAACCAACAGAGGGGAACCCATCCCAGTGGATACCAAGGTATGTGCAGGCCTAAGAATACTATCCACAGGTACCTTCCAAAGGCCAACTGGGGATATCATGGGGATCGCACAGGCATCATCATCCAGGGTACTCTACCAGTTCCTGGATGCCATGACAGTACATGCGGGTGAGCACGTATATTTCCCCAAAAGCTGTGAGGTGGTGAACAGCAATATGCATCTCTTCCACCAAATAGCATAATACCCTGAGGTAGTGGGTGCTATAGACTGCACGCATATATGCATCAAAGCACCACCCGGTGAGTGGGGTAGGGTCTATATCAACCGCAAGGGCTCCCCCCCATCAACTGCCAGGTCATGTGCGATGCCCAGGGCATTATAATGAATGTGTGTGCTGGCTGCTCTGGAAGCTATCTTGACTCCCACATCTGAGATATGACACAGCTCTACCAGAGATCTGCCAAGGGGGGCATCCCTTAAGGCCACCTAGCTGGGGATGCTGGTTACACACTGGAGCCGTGGCTGATGACACCCATCAAAAATGCACGCACACACCTGAATAGGAGCTCCATAATGAGGCACACGCACAGACCAGAATCATAATAGAGCATGTGTTTGGGATACTCAAGTCACAGTTCTGGTGTCTGGACACATCTGGTGGAGCCTTGCAGTACTCACCAGCTACATGTACACAAATTGGCATTGCATGTACCATGCTATACAATATGATCCTGCAGAAACAGCTGGAGCAGAAACAGCACGGGGCAGGGCCACACAGCCCCCCACCATTGCCAAGGCCTCCACAGGCACAGAGTGACTCAGAGGAGGAACAACCTGAGCCTGCCCCAGTAGACAGAAGGAGGCATGCCCAGTATGCCCAGGCCATTGCAAAGAGACAACGCATAGCACATACACTGACACAGTAGGAACCCAGGGAATGACACCTCTCTCTGACTCGCACATACAGTAAAAGGGGTGCCAAACATGACACTACCTGTGCTTAATCATGTATAGGAAGTGTGCTATGTGCATCCAACATAGTCAGCCCTCCAGCACCATCCTCAGTACTGGCAGAGCCATAAGGTAAGTCACTCTCCCTATCAATTGTCGAATGGAGTAGAATGTGTTGTTACTTGTATCTATGGTATGGATGTGAGCATGCAATGGAATTTGGTGGCTGAATGGGATGCCAGCATATAATAGACACCTATAGTGGAAGCATGAGATCTGTAACAAATACTGATGTCACCATAGTAGCCAGTACTAGACAAGATGACAAAACTCACTGCAGGAAATGTGGTGGGCCACATGTGTGTCCATAAAACACACACATGCCAGTCAGGGAGGCTCACGTACCCAAAAAAAGTCTCAGCCAGCAGGACCAACATAGACAAACACAAACAATGACTGTGCTAAGGCCTCCGATTGATGGCTATGGAGAACATCCCCCCTCCAGACCTACACAGACAGACTACAACAGGTCAGGCAGTGGGATGTTAGTTCATTAGAAGGGTAAGAAGCCTGAAACCGAAATGTAGGTCAATCAAACCTAAGACCTGTAGTACACTTATATGCCTCTAGTCAGCATGATAGGTCAGAATACAGAATGAAATGGAGTACCTAAAATACCGGTACATCATAGCAAATGTGTACAAGTTTCAGGTGTGCCGCCCCCCTCAATCCTATGTAGAAATGTAGTAACATGTATGTGTAGGTATAATAACAGTGGAGCACAGATTACCTGATCGGGCCAAAGTAACAGGATAGATTATAGCATGTGTACAATATGCAGGGCTGCATGTGTTAGGTTGGTGTGTGTTGTATATTGTGCGTGAGTGGTCAGTATGTAGGCATGGTGAGGTTTATCCTGGTGGTCACTGGCCAGTACTGCCGGTGACAGGACCAAGTTCTCAAAACTGCAGTGCCGAAAACAATGCATCCCAGCAAAACACATTCCTGCAGTAAGCCATAGTAAATGCTTGGAAGTAATATTTGTCACCATCTGAAAGATGGATCAGCATGAATGTGGGCCCAGACATACAAACAGTACACAAGGGGAAGTACCCCAGACAGACAGTGAATAATATATTACTGTCAAATGGACACACCTTTAGAATTGTACATACAGGTTAGCAGCACATTAGTTGGGTTTGTAGTAGGGAATACTAATGTCGTCTGGCCAAACACTGACAGACCACAAAGGTCACAGATATGAAGTATTGAGAAACAGCTGATGTCCCTTCACAAGCCAGCAGAAGTGGAATGCCCCATGCATATCTGTGAGTCAGATGCAAATAGTGTACATAGCACACATGCACCCCGCTCACCCCACCATCATCCACAGGTACCTCCCTGGTCTTATCCCTGCTGTTGGGAATGAGTACAATATCAATCTCTATATGGCAATAGCCAAATAATGCAGCATACAGAACAGGTGTCCCATGCAGGTGTGTCGCTAGCTGTAACAGCACCCTGCCAGCATCCACACCACTGGATCAATAATGATAGAAAGTATTGGCATTAATACCTTGTACACCTACCCTGTCACCTCAGGAGAATATAGTGTCTTGCAGTCTGGGAATGTAGGAGTGACACAATGCAACGGCCTGCTACAGCAGGCCTGCATCACTACCAAATGGCCTACAGTCCTCTGCCAAAGGCCTGTGTCTCACCTATACTGCCAATGTATGTTATGTCATGGACTCCCAGATAACAACATAACACAGTCCACAGAACCCAAATGCAAGGCCATGTGGACAAATCCCAGTAACATGTCCACCATGTCCTACTGCATGAACTGTGGACCAACACTGAATTACTGCTGGGATGAGGTGATAACTAGAGGGAACTTATCAGATAATGTTTGCATAATGTTTAGAAGAGGATAGAATAATAGAGGGGGGTAGGAGCATGGGCGGCAGGAGTGTGTGAAGTCTGAAACTCAGACATATGCACATACTATCCCTGCCTGCAAACACAGGAAAGGGTGGCTACAAACCTGCTTGTAAACCACAATCTGAAAGAGTAATGTCCAGAATTATGACCCCTGCCTCTCGGTAACCTGTGTGAATCTGTACAGCTGTGAGGTATGGCCATAGCAGGATATGGCCATACTGTCACGTCGATGAATATACAAGCATGGGATCCTCAGCCACCACTGTACCAATGTGCTAAACCGTTTACATAGACCCAGCAGCAAGTGTCTGCAGCTTCCCCTCCAGAATGGCATGATTGTGCAGGAATATGTAGGCTGCAGACAACAATACTGGACACAGCTGCATTTACCCTGTGTTCCCCATGACATTACTGCAAGCAAATATGTATACCTGACAGTATTTGATGACATAAAACATCACAGTGTAAAACAGTACATATGTCTGAATATCTCTGCTAACACCAAGACCATGTAGCAAAAGCAGAACAGACACAATTACCTTCAGTAACCCGCTATCCTTTGCCCATTTTGACCCCATATTGTCAACTGATCTACAGATATCCCACAGAAACAGGTTGCTAGCTGTAGTGTAGAAGACAAAAGCCTGCACTGGAGTACAACCTACCTGGAATGGAGTCACACATTCAATACAGAAGGTCATACTGGGCATGCTCCCACACTTAGAGAAACAAAGCCCATGTCTGACAACAAAATACTGAAAGGTCATACTGGGCATGGTCACACACTTAAAGAAATGAAGTCCTTGTCTGGCAACAACAGTGGACTATACATATCTAACAGTCACAGATGTTTGTGCACACACTCCTCAGTACATACCAGTAATGCTTTGCACACACATTGGATAGGAATACACACATATATCCAAGGACAACACACTATAATAGGCCAAAATTACACATACATAGATGTGTGTGAGTGTCAGACAGTGACAAAGTGCCTCCCATCATGAGGCCTGACCCACCCAGCATGCATCCAATTGGCTAAAACCACATGATGTGCAAATGTCAATCACTGGAGACATTTGCCTCTGGTACCCCTCAGGACTATAGTGTCTGTGGTGCTCGTGCTAACTGTGTAACATGACTGTACAAGTCAGTAGTCATCTAGCAGTTGTATACACTTGCCTGTAGAATATAAACCTGTGTGTGCCTGAGTGTAGTGTGTCTGCTTCCAGATGAATGGGTTTTGGACCATGCACACACACTGCACTCCCCATTGCCCTACTATGGCAAGCCTGCTGATGTCTTTACCTTGAAATACACCTTTGGGGAAGAAGTTGCCCTATAAACTCTGTGGTGCATGCTATAACTGTGTAATGTTATAGAGTGATGTACTAGTCACATATGAGTTCTAAACCCAGACATGGAAACTGTGTGTATGTTTGTCTGTGCAGGGGTCAAGTTTATGAGGCCAGTCACACTCATTACAATTTCAAATGCCTTGCTTTGGCAGAGCTGATGATGTCATTCACTTTGAAATGCACCTTTGGGGAAGAAAGAGCCCAGAAATCTTCATGGTGCATCCTATAACTGCATAGTGCTGTAGGGTGATGTACTAGTTAGGAAGGAGTTCTATTCCCAGACATGGCAACTGTCGAACTTTGTGTGTGTGCTTATCTGTGTAGAGGTCATTCACAGTCACTACAACTTCAATTGCCCTGCTTAGGCAGGGAGGCTGATGTCATTTACTTTGAAATACACCCTTGGGGAAGGCATAGCCTAGTAATCACCGTGGCATGTCCTATAACTGCGTAATGCTGCAGTGTGATGCATTAGTGAGGTAGGAGTTCTATTCCCAGACATGGCAACTATGAAACTCTGTATGTGTGTTTGTGAATGTGTGTGTGTGTGTGTGTGTGTGTGTGTGTGTGTGTGTGTGTGTGTGTGTGTGTGTGTGTGTGTGTGTGTGTGTGTGTGTGTAGGGATCAATATTTCTGTGGCCATTCACAGTCACTAGGCACACCTAAAATTGGAGAACATCGATATCTGTGCAGTAACAGAGACCTGCTCCAAGGCTCCAGAGAGCACCCCTGCAATACCAGGTATAGCTCTCACCATACCCGTCAGCCACCAAACTAGGACCAAAGCAATAAAGGTGGAGGAGTGTCCATATTCGCCAAGGATATTCACACCACCAGGATACTTGCCCAACAGAATGTGTCTGAAATACCCCTGGTGCAACTAACACTAGGCTAGACTGCAATCCAAATTGTATAGCTTGCTGCATATCCCCCAAAATTCCCACTACAGCTTTTGAAACATACTGGGTAATATTATGATACACCCAAACACCCTAATACTGGGTGACTTACACTACCCTGCCATTAACTGGGAAAAATATTTGTGTACCAACATGTGTGCCCAACTGTTCCTGAAAGTCATAATTCCCAATGTAACTCATAGTCCCACCAGTGGGTCAAATATCCTAGACCTTCCCATGTCATTACCAACATGGGAAATCAAAGCTCCACACCTATGGTCACCCCATCGGTGGTCAGGTCTGCCCATGAGTTAATCACCCTTAACATCCACATCCCTCCCCCACACCCCATAAAGAAACCTCCGTAGCACACATCTCCAAAGCCAACGTCATGCTACACAAGTCAGATGTGACTAACATCACGACACCCATACATATGGGAACTGAAAGGACGACTGCTGAATCTTACATAAAGGCACTGTACAAGCACATCCACTCATGCATGAATTGTGCCATCCAATATAGAACCAAGATGCTCCCCACCAAGAAAAGGAAGCCAATGTGGTGGCCCCTGCCATAAACATACTGTATAACAAAAGGAAAAAACTGTTGCAGAAATGGGGGAATTTCCAAGATGCAAAATACTCACTTACCACCCACAGTAAGAAGCTGAGATCCCTCATAACATCCACAAAAGCAACTTACAAACATAATATAGCCAAAGATGCCAAAGACAACTGCGAGCCGTTCCATAGCTATATCAGGAATCTAAATGGCAATGCTCAGATCTGCTCTGAGCTACAACAGGATGGTATTAAATATACTGCTGCCAAGGATATTGCCAATATCATGGCAGATCAATTCAGTGCTAACTGCACTCCTCTCCCAGCCCGGAAAGGGCCCATCTCAATAATGAAAGATCGACAGATTCCGGTAATAATGGCCACATAGGTAAAAACCACACTCTCCAGAGCTAAGACAACATCAGCCATGGGACCAGTCAACATTCCGGACTGTGTACTACATGAACTACAACATGAACTGGCACCTCATCTATGTGCCATGTCTAATCATAGCCACATCTCAGGCTTCGTGGTCACTGTGTGACACACAGCTACAGTTATCCCAGTCAACAAAGGGGATCCATCTTAGATCTTGGGAACTACAGCCCCAGCAGTATGACGTGCCTGATCTGCAAGGCCATGGAATGTATTATCATGGAAATTAAAACAAAGGCATAGGCAACCTGCAAACACTGGACCCCAACCAGGTTGGGTTTGTGAAGGGCCGATCATGTCACCTCAGCCTGATTGACAACTGTGAATCAGTCTCCAGAGCTGTGCACAAGGGTAAGGTGGTTCACACAGCCTATCTGGACCTCACCAAGGCCTTCAACACCATCCCACAGTCTGGAATTATAGATAAATGTATTAAACTGGCCATTGATCCCTATGTCATCCGATGGGCTGCCAACTGCTGTACTGACACAACCCACACTGTAAATGTAGGTGACACCAACACCAGCCCCAGACAAGTGACAGTTGGAGTACCTTAGGGTTCAGTGCTGGCACAGCCCTTCTTTTGCATCTACTGCTCTGAAGTACAGTCCAACAGTAAGGGACTCTGGCAAACAAAGGTCGCAGATGACTGCACACTGGGAGCCAATATTTAATCCCCATATGATGTGGATATTCTACAGAAGAGCCTTATAGAAAGACATGCTTGGTACGTGAGCAATGGCCTCAAGATCAATGCCAAGAAATGTATAGTTATCCCCTTTGGGAAGAGACATGTACCTGTGAAGTACCACATAGGTGGCAGTACACTAAACACCAAAAGTGTGATAAGAGACTTAGTGACACAGGTGAACAGTGGTCTCACCTTTGATAACCACATCACCACAACAGTTAGGAAATCCATCTATGTGGCACACATTATCACTAAGGACTTTACATCCAGAAAAAAGGAAGCCATTGTCCCACTGTAGTCATCTCTCAGTAGACCCAGTACAGACTACAATGGCCCATTACATATGTACCTCACGACATCTGCAACAATTAGAAAGGTTGCAGATATACCTCACTAAAAGAATCACAGGCCTAAACCTGATGCCCAATGCTGACCATCTGAAAATCATCCAGCTATACTCTGTCACATATCATGTTCTCAGATGCAATCTCTGCTTAACACACCATGCCATGTCAAACCCACAGCTGCTGGACATGCTACACTTAAAAGAATTCTAAACCCTCACAGCCACATGCTGCAGGGATCCAAATCTTGTCATCACAATGAATAATACATGCTGGAGGAATGTGTTCCTGACCCAGAGACTCCCCAGACTCTGGAATAGACTGCCCATACATGTCAAGCAGAGTGCTTCTTTGGCCCTCTTCAAAAGGAATCTGGATGATTGGATGGGAGATAAGAAATTGAACCCGGGGATCATGTCAGTTGCCCTGCTACACAGGGGTTCAGTGAAGTAAATATTGTGGGAAGACATAGCCAGGGAATTGACATGGCTAGGATGTATAGGCCCTAGGGCCAATTGCCTAGTACCAACCTATGAACCTACGAACTTATGACCTACACTTTCCATTGCCCAACCTTGGCAAGGTTGCTGATGGCATTCACTTAGATGGCATTCACTTTGAAATACACCTTTGGGGAAGAACAAGCCCAGTATGCTCCATGGCATGTGCTATAACTGCTTAATGCTGTAGTGTGATGTACTAGTTAGGTAGGAGTTCTAATCCTAAACATGGCAAGTGTAAAAGTTTGTGTCTATATTTGAACATCAAAGTTTCAATACTTCGAATGTTCTAATATCGAACCTTATTACGCAAAAGTTGAAAAAATCAAAGCAATAGAAAACTGAATTTTTTCCAAGGGGAAAGAATTCAGTTGTCCGTTTCTGTTGCTTTGGTATTTTCAGCACTGTGGTGGAAAGTTACGGGTTGGGTTCAGATAAGTGTGCGATTGAGTGCGGGTTAGGGTAGTTAGGGTTAGGGTGCGGGTTAGGTATGTATGCGATTATGTGGACATGATGGTTAGGGCAGGTTAGGTGAGTTAAGGTTAGGGCTGGGGTTAGGTATGTGTGTGATTGTGTGGACGTGAGGGTTAGGGTGGGTTAGGTGAGTTAGGGTTAGGGCGCGGGTCATGTGAGTGTGCGATTGCGTGGACGTGAGGGTTAGAGCAGGGTAGGTGAGTTAGGGTTAGGGTGCAGGTCAGGTAAGTGTGCAATAGTGATTTGGGTTAAGGTAAGTGGATATTTAGTGGTGTGTGTATAGTTTAGTGCAGGGTTAGGTGTAAGATTTTAGGTGTATGTGTGTTGATTGCTGTTTGTTTGTTGTGCTTGTGTTGTGTGTATGTGTTTTGGAACAACAATTTTTTTCCCTATGAAAAAATTCGCTGTTCTGTATGTTCAATGTTTATAGCTTTCACGTAATAGGGTTCAATATTAGAGCATTCAAAGTTCTGAAACTTTGATGTTCTAATATAGACGCAAACGCTTGTGTGTTTCTGTGTGTGTTTGTGTAGGGATCAATGCTTTTGATGCCATTCACAGTCACTACAACTTCCATTGCCCTACTTTGGCAAGCCTGCTGATGTCATTCACTTTGAAATACACCTTTGGGGAAGAATTAGCCTAGTAAGCTCCATGGCACATGCTGTAACTGCTTAATACTGTAGTATGATGTACTTGGTAGGTAGGAGTTCTAATCCGAGACATGGCAAGTGTAAAGGTTTGTGTGTGTGTTTGTTTGTCTGTGTAGGGATTAATGCTTTTGACACCATTCACAGTCACTACAACTTCCATTGCCCTACTTTGTCAAGCCTGCTGATGTCATTCACTTTGAAATACACCTTTGGGGAAGGACTACCCAGTAAGCTCCATGGCACGTCCTATAATTAAGTGATGCTGTAGTTTGATGTACTAGTTAGGTAGGAGTTTTACTCCCAGATATGGCAACTGTAAAACTTGGTGAGTGTGTGTGTGTGTGTGTGTGTATGTGTGTGTGTGTGTGTGTGTGTGTGTGTGTGTGTGTGTGTGTGTGTGTGTGTGTGTGTGTGTGTGTGTGTGTGTGTGTTTCTCATACGTATCCTGTGTGGAGGTAACTGTGAGTGTGCAACAACAGGATTCATTGTGGGGCATGTGTATTTGTCATACATATCCTGTGTGGAGGTAGCTGTGAGTGTGAATTCATTGTGGAGCGGATTTTGCAAATTTCTTATATGATGGGCCTATTATATGTCACAATGTCCACCTTACAAGAATAACAGATGTCAAACAGCACAGAGGCTGTGGTAGACAATTCATACCCTTACATGTGACATCATGGCTTGGGGAACAATATAGGCAACACTTGTATTACCCAGAGAACTCTCCCCACCCATATCTCATACACAAACACAATTGGCTAGGCAACAATGATTATGTTGGTAGTTCCCTGCATATTGCCCACAGATAGTAACCATGGTGTAATTGGAGTGGACTACAGAGGACATGGCACCCTGTCCCACTCGTATAATAGGCACATCATTGCATAGAGTGCTCCTTCGCTATGTTCCCCACTGGATGCCTGCAACAACTGTAGAGCCAGCAAATGTAACCCACAAAGGACATACCATGCCTTATACACATGCCCTGTATGGAGAGATGCTACTGACACCAGCGAATACCTGTATCATGCTGTCAATGTAGGTGCAGGGTCAACCTGTTGTCCATTGCCAGATCTAATCTCATGAGGTTAGGAATGACACATCTGATGATAACAATCTGTCTACACAATATGCCCCAGACACCCCAGGTACACTTCCACATGTCACAGAACATGCATGTGGGACATGTGTACATCCCAGGCACTGTCCATTTTATGGAATATAGAACACATACATGGCAAGCACTGCACAGCACTGGCCACCCACAATAGTAACCCAGATAACTGGATGGTGAATACAATACCCACCTGTGTGGGCCAATCCAGACACTACACCCTTGAGCCACACTGCAGACTATTGTTATGTGGCCTGATGCCAAGGTATACCCTTTACCTAGCCTTGTACACCTTTTTGGTACAGTCAACCACTGCACACCTGTGAAGCAAAGCACCCATGCATGTCAGTAATGGCAAACCTGTGTCTGTGTGTGTGTGTGGAGTAAAATGATCTGGACACCATTCACATTCACTACATCTCCCATTAGCCTACTTAAGCATGCCTTCTGATGTTAGACACCTTGACATACCCTTTGCCCATATATCATCCTGATAACCACTGTTGTGCATGTGATACCAACATATTACTGTATTGTGGCAAACTAGTTAGTTAGGAAGTCTAACCCTGACCTTGCCAACTGTGATAATGTGTGTGAGTCCCTGAGAGAGTGTGGCTGTGTTGACATTGACACCTGTTCTTGTGGACAGGTACATGTACTCCACCTACCTTATCCCTCATTTATCACTGTTGCTGATGTCACTCACCATCGAATATACCTTTGGACAGCTCCCTAACATGTAAACTATTTGGCGCATGCAATAACTGCATAGACATGTGATAGTAATACATATTCAGGCAGGGGTTTGAAACCCCATACTGGTAAGTGTGTGACACAAACATGATTAGGTTTTACTCTCCCACCCCATCCCTGTCTTACTTTGTCTCTGTCAGTCTCTCTCACTCCCTTTCTGGTGGATGTGGAGAAGTACACCTGCTTTGCTTAGGCAGCAGCTTGTGTTTTGTAAGTGATGCTCATGATCAGCTGATAGCCTCTGCACAAATTGCAGTGCCCCACTAGCTGATTGCATGTGGAACAGCTGTGCTAATATTCCCATAGCCAATTTCATGGAAACACACTCCTATAACTAGGAACATCATGTGGGTGTTGGCCCTTTTCATTCACTGTGAGCAGGACTTCATGTCAGTGTTTGGCAAACAGCATCACAGATGGTAGTGGGATATACCTCAAACAACATACACTGTGGAGACAGGCCAACAAGCAGGATGGGGATGTTCCAGACATGACAACAGAATGTAAGTGTTGCTGTTCTGCATTTGGAGTAATGTTGGCTTAACAGGGTTTGTGTGGATATGGCTGGTCTACATGATTTAATACCTGTCATGACAGTGTTATGTGTTTGAGGAAACTCCCACCTATAGGGTTATCTGCAGACTGGCCAGTGTTTGGAGTCTTATGTGTCTTGCGTTGCTCACAGATCACCTATCTTAGAACTGCAGAAGCATAGTCTGAAGATTGCAGTCAGTACACGGTGACAGCCATGAGAGTTACTGACTTCATAACCCTTATAGGACATATGTCACAAAAAACCCTGTTACAATAGTAAATGTATGAGGTTATCACAGCAACATGCCAGGATTGGCCCAGTGTTTGTGCCTCCAGCCATAGGTCTGTCAACCTTTGTATATATGTCATGTAGTAAGAGGTGCATATGTTCTGTACACCATTATTTGACATCATACCCGATAACAAGCCAGTCAGATATCTAACTACTAGACATGTTATGTATAGTAGGGATTATATTTGAGGACATAACCTGGGCATTCTGTGATTGTGTGTACAGTAGTGAGGTCTGTGTACTTATGGTGATTGTCGACAGTATGTGTATTGCGAATATGTACCTTGGCCTGTGTACAGACTATGGTAGATGTCATTGTTCTTGGTTCTGTTCTATCTGATGTTACATGCTGCTCCAGTGTATGGTACCCTATCAGCTTACATGTTTGTAGGGCCAAACTCACACATGTCCCATACCACAGACAGGCATCAGACCACACTGTGTCATGGCCCAGTATATGTAGGGTTAGTGTGTGAGTGGCACATATGAGGATGGTGTTGATCAGACAGTCTATATACTGTAATATTAAGCTTGCTTACCATATGCGGCTGTGGCTGTGTTCACATTGGTCGTGTGTATGGACTATCACACAGGTGTCTGTTACTCTGTGGTATGACATGCCTGTAAAGCCTGCTATATTTGCATGTACATGTGTATTCATCCATAAGAAATGTAGGCCAGTGTTGTGGCAGTCTGCCTGAAGTTTACACAGTGCTTTGTTGCATGCCTAGCAGCTTAGTGTAATTATCCAGTGTGATGTGATTTTCAGATATTTGCCAGATGTACTGCAGCTGGGCTACCATAACTGTCATGTATTTTTGACAAAGCAGTGGGATGCTGTACAGATGTATGTCACTAACTAGTGGGTAGTATGTGGTCATGTGACCTATGCACCACCAGTTATTATGTGTCTGGACAGACAGAAGTGTGTGAATGTATAAATTGTGTGGGCATATGTAGTCCAGTATTTATGTGCTATACCCATGTACATGGCTATTAATATCCACATTGTCAGGCTTGGTTCACATGTCTCGCAGTAAGGGGATGTGTGTATACCTCTGGACTGACCATAGTGTGCCGGACTGTCCACATTTATTGGTCATATTTCTGCTGTAGTTCACAAGATCATTACTGTGATATCAGTGGTACTGTACTATGATGACCTTCAGATGTCTGTCAGTAACTGATGGCGTACATGTCAATAGCAGATGTGACCTGCCACACACAACATGTTATTTAAGACAACCCCTGTCACAGTAGCAACAGTCTACATATATACCTGCAAAACATACATAACATCCCCTTGCACTAAGAGGTTGAGACAATTGGTGCTGAGGTATGACTCAACGCCATGTTCTGGACATATGGTAAACATATATGTATATATATATATATATATATATATATATATATATAAATCAAAAAGTCCAGCGACAGCAACCATGCAAGAGATCTGTTGTATTCCAAAGTGGTATAGTCCAAAAACACGTTTCTTGATAAAAAACAGCTCCCAGATTTATATATCACTAAACAAGGTTTATTGTGCACTCAGTCGGTAAGCGCTTTCACAAAAATGCTTCTTCAGACCATAACGGACTGAGTACTAAGATACATTTAAAAACATTGTTGCCAATCAGAGCATTCCCAAACAATTGCGTCATTTCCTTCAATGACGCTGCCTTATTAACTAAGTTAAAACAGTTCCATATAGTAAACTCAAAACTTTTTCCAATCAAAAGTTATATGCATATACTCAAATATATATTCACATTCAATAAATAATACATTAAATAATCTCCTACCTAGTAAAACCATAATATAGGAATACAAAATAGTTATCAAACCTGCTGCAAAAGGTCTCCATAGGAGCATATCACAGTGCTGAGTGAAAAAGTTTATTTTTGTATTCCTATTTTGTATGTCTTTATTTAATGTATTATTTATTGAATGTGAATATATATTTGAGTATATGCATATAACTTTTGATTGGAAAAAGTTTTGAGTTTACTATATGGAACTGTTTTAACTTAGTTAATAAGGCAGCGTCATTGAAGGAAATGACGCAATTGTTTGGGAATGTTCTGATTGGTAACAATGTTTTTAAATGTATCTTAGTACTCAGTCCATTATGGTCTGAAGAAGCATTTTTGTGAAAGTGCTTACCGACTGAGTGCACAATAAACCTTGTTTAGTGATATATAAATCTGGGAGCTGTTTTTTATCAAGAAACGTGTTTTTGGACTATACCACTTTGGAATACAACAGATCTCTTGCATGGTTGCTGTCGCTGGACTTTTTTGATTTGTGTTTTACAGTTGGTGCTTTTTTCAGCACAGCATTTGCCTACAGGAGTGTAGCTGCCTATATTTTTACTGTTATTTTATTTATTCGTTTGGCATCTACATTTCGCAAGGACATGGCAGAAGGAAATATGGTTGCAGTTGAATTAAATTACAGACCGGAGGTCTGTCAAACAATGTTAGAAGTGAAAACTAGAGCTGAAGCATATTTACATAATATTCATAGAAAAGAAGTTGCCATTGAGTCAATTTGTAACAGTTCCAATGATAGATTTAAATCTTTAGTGACGGACAATGATAATGTGCTGTTAATGTATGAAGGCAATAACGATGGCTCTACAGTATCAGTAGAAGGAGTCAAAAGTGATGACCTGAAAAGGGCTATTGAACGGATGGAATCGGATTTTTTAAAATTGAAGCGAATGCAACTACAAAGGCAACATTTTGAGGCTTGTTTACAGAATAAGATGGTACCGAGAGGTCTACGAGTTCTGAAGATCCCAACATATGGAACACAGTATCCTGAATTACTTGCCAAGTGGCAACAAATTAATTTAGAGGTGAGCGCTAAGTATATGACTTTATTGAATGAAATTTTTCGACCTGAGGAAGATAGCC
>NC_056733.1:318102403-318109903 GCF_019279795.1 Protopterus annectens
ACCCACTGTGTAGCTGACCGTAATACTATACAGTTCATGTTAACAGGTCAGGTATTTGTCTATCACACTATCTGTGGTTCTACAGCACTTCTCACTCTCCAAAGGTAGGTGTGTGCCAGCCACACCAGCACACATATGTTTACCGTGCTAAGGACTGCACTACATTGGGGAAGGGGACATATACCCTGCCGGTACCATCGTCAATGACATTAAACTAGCGGACTGCTTATTCCACAGTGTGTTGTTTTGAGTAGTCTGGCTTGGTGGAATTACATAGGCTACAAAGGGTTCCTTGCATAGGTACATACATCCATGTGTACAGTATTCTCTGTGTAGTACATCGACACCTAAGCCTCTGTGTGTGTTATATACAAACATGTGGTGTGTACCACCAGGTACAACTACCATTGTCCACTATAGAAGGGCTGCTAACAGCAGCCACCATGCGCTCATCTGTATACACCACCCTCAGACCTACCGGCCATGTGGCACAAGTAGTAACTGTTATACAGACCTGTGACATGTGTTAACCTGTACCCAGGATATGGCACAGCCAAGGTGTCACCACAGTGCCATACCCCTTATGAGATATGACAGCAGACCATCCTCCTGCTGACACATGGACATCTACAACACAAATGGATAACATTATGGAGACCACAATCACTCAGTGTTACTAACAGCTATAATGCATCATGGCTGGACAGCTACACTACCTGATGTGTAAGTATTAAACATTACTGCTGACAACATGTTACACAGCAGTACATTGGTACACTGTAGTACAGTCACTGTGTGCATCAGAATCATATTAGCCTGTCCCTGCATCGATGTTATGGATGACAGGGATGTGGCACAGATATCATCATATGCACAGGGCATGTTGTTAGTTTGCCAGAGACCTAGGCTGGGCCATACATTTGACATCATGTGTGTGAGTGAGGGGTTATAATTACTGATATGGCCGTGGTGATGTGGTGTGTGTAGGTATGGGGTTGCCCTAGGTGTGTTTGTATTGTGTGTGAGTATGCATATATACAGTTCTGCCATGTGGCTGCCTTATACAGGTGTTTGTTGGACAGCTGCAGACCATACCTAGCAGGGTGTGCAGTTTACCGCCTCCGGCCATGGACATGACAACTCTGCCTACCATGTGTTCCATGAGCATGTCCAGGTACAAGCCTCAATATGCTACTCTCCACTGATGATGACATATGTCCTCTGGAACCAGGTCCCTCCTGGGACTGGCCAGGGCCACGTGCATGTGGCCTGCTGTGGTGTGGACAGCACCCCCCTGCAGTCCTGTAGCTGGTACTGCCACTATGGGAGTGGGTTGGTGTCCTTGCACATCCATGTTGACCTCCAGATGTTGGTGTTGCTGGCCTACGTCCATGTGGCCGTCGCACTACTCCCACCACATGCTCTAGCACAGACAATCCATGGTGGAGGAGGCCCACCATCTCACCCGACTGTCAATCCATGACCTCTGTATAATAACGGAGGGCACCTGCAAGATCACGGATGTTGTCACTCACAGCTGAAAAAGCAGCCCTCTGCAGCCTCAGACCCTGTCTGGTGTACCGTTCCATACATGCCTGCGTCTCCATGACAGCCTGAAACATGCATCTGGTGGCACCAGATGTGGCACTTCTGCTAGGGGCACAATGACCAGCAGCCCTCCCACGAGCACCCCTGTATACACACACACACACACACACACACACACACACACACACCCTGACAATCCACTATAATACCTAGCTGTCCCTGAGTTTACAGACTGTCCTAAGTTTATTCTCTTAAGTTCTCCATCCTGCATCACACTTGAAAACTTACACTCATTAATACCAATCATTAACATATCATTCTTCTAATTGCCTAGACAAGTGATTACAAAACATGACCTGTTACTCCATTACCTCTTTGACTTGATTGGAGTCGGTTTTACAAGGACTCACTGCTGTCATCCAGTGTTCACCCTGGGATTGTCCAGACATCATGAGCATGGGCCCATATGTTAGGGGTTACTACAGTCACTCAATAATGTCATGCACTGGAGTGTCATACATAACTATTGCTCAGTAGATGTAAAATCTGTTGCTCTATTAACCTATTATGTGGACAACAGTAATATTTGGATACACTCACTGGTGTTTTCTAGTAATTCTCCAATGCATCTGTAGTGCTGCATATGTGGGTATTCTTTCACCTTTCTGCTGACTGCTATTTTAACAGTATACCTTGTGTCTAGTTTCCCTCCCAATGCATGTCCCATGCTACAGACCTTATTATACTATCAGCTGTCCTGAGATTACATATCAGACAAATATTCCTGGTGTCTCTTGTGTCAGTCCATGTCCATGTATTGCACAATTGCTAAGGGAAGTTGAGATGTATGAACAACCCCACAATCACACGTGCATACATGGACACACACACACAAACACACACACACACACACACACACACACACACACACACACACACACACACACACACACACACATACACACACACACATCCTACATGCATCAACCCCCCTCCACTCCACCAGATTGCACTTACAGACAAAATAACCCCCCCCCCCACATGCACATACACACTTACAGGTGAGGTTGCACGAAGATATTACACACAGACCGCCCATTACCCATCTGTCAACATGCATAGCATATGGTACTCAACAGCATGCAGTGCAGCTATTGTCAATCCATGCTAGCAACAGTATACATGTGTGTGATGCATGGGCTGTGTTAGTAGGTGATGCCCCTTCCCCTGGAAAACACTGCACCCATGTACACAGTATTGCTGTGAACCTGTTCAGCACCCTGCCATGTACTGTGCACTATACCTCACAGATGTACACACCTTTGCTGAATGTGTATTACTATGTTAGTTATGTCTGCTCTGGTGCTCACAGCCCCATATGTGTTTGTCCGGCACATACCTGGGATGATATGTGAATGCCTGATGTCTGATTTACAGATATCATCAGCGGTGCATATATGACCAATACGATACAATTACACTGACAACCGTCAAACCTTACCATGACTATGGAGAGTGTACACACCTTTATTGATATGACACACTATTCCTTGATATGCCATGGGACCACATTACTGCATATGTTAACATTACATGAAACTGATATGTGACATATGTCCTGTACAATCAAATGCAGTGTCAAACAAATGTGTTAGTTGTGCTGATGCTGATTGAGATACATACACTTCATGGGTGCATATGTGTGCATGCCCTTATCATGATGGTTTGTTGCACCTACTGTTATGTGTACTTCATCAGTCACTATTCCTGGGAGTGGTATACTAGCATGGGCCATCTGCATTTGTCAGTATATGGTAAGTCTGCCCTACACATGCCCCCAACTCTGCATGACTGCAACGTCAACTCGTGCACATCCCTTGGAGTTCACACACTGCCATCATTATTGCTGTGGAGTCAGGGTTATGTCTGCCACAGTTCCTGACCCTGACTGTGTGCAGATACAGCCATTTGTAGCATCCTTTGGATTCCTGCTGCAGTGCTCTGCTGTGTCATGATGACACCCTCTCCCCACCTTCAGCCTTTTTGCAGATGCTTGACAACTATGGCCTACACATGTGTGTCAGTTTGCAGTATCCCAAGCACTGAACACCACGTGTAACCATCTAGTTCCAGCTAATGAATGGCAAACATACAGGTGTACACTGGTACTGGCATGGTACAGATGGGGATGGTGGGCCTGAGGTGGGGTGAGGTGTTGGTTGTGCAGCACATGTGTCTTACGTGATACTGTCTGTAGGTTTCCAGTGTGATCTTGGTACACCAGTACACATTGCAATACATACCTTTTCTGGACCTCTTCTGTTATGCATATGCTACCTGCAGAGAGGACTGGCTGATGTTTCCTGTGGTACAACTGTCACATCTGATTACCCTAACCCATGGACCACACGTTTGCAGAGTCCAGACAATTGCTGACATGGGTACTGCACAGCTAGTACTTGCTAGACATTCCTGCAACCCCCTCATTGTTGTGGTATGTTATTAGGCAGCCTGCATGACCAGTTTACTACTTGTGACATCATCTGCCTTGGATGGCCATCTGTTTATTTCCTACATTATTCCTGTCCCATACATCCTCACCTCATACATGACTGTCTGCACTGTTTGCCGCGGTATATTCAATGGTGTGGTATGGCTACATGTCCAACTCCTGGGTGATACCTGCTGGGTATGGGGCCCATGCCATTGCATGTAAGATGTGTACAAGCCACGGCTGCCTCTGTACCAGGTAAGTGGGCACATTTGATGGCCAAACGTCTTGGACAGCAGACCATTTCTTGGTGTGACATTGGGGACATGTACTTGCTGCAAGGTGCATTTCCATGACAGATGGATGCGGTCAGTACCGCAACAGCTGAGTCCACTATATTTTATCTGGAGTGTGTGCACACATATGCTTCAAGTGTTTGTGAAGGTATGTATTCCCCATATTTGCTGAGCTAACATACGATTCTATATTACACACTCATTGGTCACGCTAGGACCACATTGCAGGTTGTAAGGGTTTTGGACCACAGTATTGTGATATGCCGTAGTGTAGATTTGTAACAATTGCCATTACAATACTGGTATATACACTGTTGTAGCACTGTATAAGGGTAATGTTTCACACATGTCCCAACTGTAGGCCATTTGACCCACCATTATGTTCATCTCTGTGCACACATTTTGCAATGACAGGATGTTAGCTATATTGCAGGAGTCTGACCTATCCTTCAGCTATACCATCATGGTGACCACTGTGATGCAGTGCATTTAACAGCAACAATACGTGAACATGTACGGCATGCATTATGGGTAGGAGTGTGAAATGTGTGCATGGAATATACCATAGCCATAACATGACTGGTGTATAGTAAACCTGAACAAACACCATACTCACCAGCTACAGGTTGCTGCCTTGGAGGTATACCAGAGGGACCTACATAAGTGTGTGAGAGATCTGATGTCAGTAGTCACAGCTGTGGCCTTGGTACAGGGTGGGTTCAGCATTACAGTACATCAACAGTACAAGCCCACAATACTACAGATTATGCACATCTGTTTATTACTACTACGCAGCAACAGACTATATATATGTCATCTTACATATGCATGATGTAACTGTAGAGATGCAGATGGATATGCAACAGTGGTCTACTGATGTGCCCTGTGGCCTAACCTGCATGTTCCTCTGTCATTATGTGGTTAGCACCCACCTCCACTAGCCCCAGGTGCCCCGAGGCTGGCAAGGAGCTCCTCAACATGTGTTGGGGGGGCTGGCTGGCATGACCCCCCCATTGCAAGCTGATCCCCCCTGACTGCAGCAGCATTCCGGCAGGCATTGCGAAGTAGGTCTGTGCAATGATGCTGGACCTGCTCATAACTGCGGTTATGCAGGGTGACATAATTTACCCTGTGGACAAGATCATTCCACAGGGTGGTCCGCACCTGCTGATCATGGGCTGTTTGGCCAAAAAAAACCTGATGGTTCTGCACCAGGTGTGAGATGAGAATCTCATTCTACTCCACTGTATAAATGGGAAGCCACTCAAGGGACATCTTGCCGGAAAGACATAAAGATGGAAACAGGTCTGAGGACCTCATACAGCAAGGTTATCATAGTTTTTAATACACATCTCTGTCTCCCCCCCACCATATCTGCAACAACAATCTGATCACACAACTCAATAGGTATGTCTACAGAATACCAACCTTTGGAACATATACCGTATTGTACAACAGTTTGTGCTCTGTGTTTGTAGCCATGTTCCTGTGGGGACACTATCATTGCTGACCTGTTACAGACAATGTCACCTGCATGCCATTGTAAGGGCCACTATGGTTCCATATATGCATGTGGTCTGTTTGCTATGTGATTGCTGCACATCAGTTGTTTTGTGTTGTTGGGGATATCTATGCAAGCTGTTGAACATGATTTCGGAATGTGTGGACTATTACTACCCACATATGTTCTATAACAGTGACACAATAGCATGTTTAGGGAACAGTTGTCAAAAGAACCTCAAGCTCACCTCACCCTCACCCAAAACATCACCCTTATACAGATCTGGCCCTGCACTACCTTCAGTGGAACCACCTCAGGAGATGGTGTACCCCCCGGGAGGACACACAGACATGATCCTGTCACCTGAGATCAGGTCCATGGTCTGGTGCATATGGAGATAAACAGAGACTTGGGGATGTGCTACAGCACCTTGAGGCCCTCAGTACATACTCACAGGGTCAGCATGCTCCTCCTGCTCAGCCTCCAGAGCAGATATATATATATTGTTGTTGTCTTTCGGCTTTTCCGGGTTAGGGGTTGCCACAGCAGAACTCCGGTCTGCTAATGATTGGCAGTAGATTTTGATGAACGCCGAGGTACCAGTTCAACCACGCCCATTTACGCATGTCTTTTGAATGCCCACCCAACCATGGGGAGGACATGTAGACTCCACACAGAAGGCACTACCTGCACTCTAGCTGAGAATCGAACAGGAAAACCTCTTGCTGTGAGGCAACAATGCTACCACTGCACCACCATGGATGTCATATATATATATATATATATATATATATATATATATATATATATATATATATATATATAGATATATATATAGACATATATATATATATATATATATATATATATATATATATATATATATATAAAATGGGTGCATTCAGACATCAGTTCCACACTCTATAACTCTCCTTCCTGCACAGCTGCACTGTTCTGCCTTGCTACAACACAGACAGGTGCCACATCAGGACACAGCCTAACATTAGGGGGTATATATAGGGACAGATTGCAGGCAAGCCTATTACACACCTATGGCATTTCTGCATGCTACATTACATGTTAGCATGACTGCCCTGCAAGTGGTGGACTTTGGAGCCCACGAGTCCATCATAATGGCATTACTTCCACCACCAGCTATTGGCCACACTAATATACATGTCTTGCATTGCACAACACACACTATGATGGCTTATATCTTGTCAGTCAGTGTTGATCTGCACAGTTGACAGGTAAGGCCCACTGCCCACAGGGACAGACACTATTGTCCATAGCAGTTGTTCAGCTGGATATCATTGCAACAACACCTGATGGCACATATAAATCATTCCACATCATCTAGCTCATTATTATGGACCAAGTCCTACATTCAATTACATGCATATATACTTCACATACCTGTTGTGGGAATGATGTCTCTTCTGGATAGTTTGCTGTGTGGATGGTTGGATGGATGTGTTTTTTTTTGTTTTTTTTTTTTTGGCTTTCTCTCTCTCTCTCTATCTTGGTCTCTCTCCACTAAATGGAATGCGCTGCTTTGAATAGATTGCAGTATGGATTTTGTAGGTGATGCATATGATCAGGTGATGGCCTCTGCACCAATAAGTGTCCACGACTTGCTACCTGCATGCAGCATGCTGTGTAGT
>NC_056733.1:318414903-318524903 GCF_019279795.1 Protopterus annectens
TCCTGCCTACTGTAACATTTTCTGCTTACATCCTTAATAGCATCCAAGTGAATCTGGTAAACAAACTTGAGCAATGTTACTACAAAATAACACAATTCTTTGCCAACCTTCCAAATAGAAGCCACCACACTGCTGCTCTAAGGGAATTACAATAGGTGGAATTCCCACATTATCTAACCTACTCTCAGCTTTCAGAAATCCATAACATTGTGTGCGTATAAACCTAACAACTGTCCATCCATTTCCAAAACTGATACAAATATAGAACCCTACCAGGTCATTATGTTCATTAGAAAAATACCTATTACATGTATTGAAACCCAATTATTTGGCTGACACCACCTCACTAAATCCTAGAACTCCATCCCACTAGAAATATGACAAGAACACTCCCTAAAATCATTTACAATTCAGCTAAAGTCCTACCTACTCAGTTGCCAGCTCTGTACATGTGATGTTCTTGGATAATTTCCAAACACTTAACATTACTACTTTTTATGTAACTGACCATAATACAGCTTCACAGTCGCTAACAATCTGACTATCATCTGCCCTTCTCTGTTAATATCAATATCTTCCTTTTTACCTGGACATCTTCAATACTCCTTCATAATTTGTTACCACCTTTATCCTATATTTACTTCACTGTCTCCTACACAATAGCTATTTTCAGCTGATTCCATTTAACTAGACTCTTACAGCTTGATATTAGATAGTATTTTACTGTTTTCTTAAATTAACTGTAATGTCATTACAATTTTTCGTATGTCCATTTACTATTCTAGCCACGTACAATTATTTTGTTTTGATTGACTTGTCATATAATTACTACTCTATGTATGTATGTACATTTATTATGTAAATCTGGTATAACTGCCTTCTGCTCTTTATGTAAAATGGAATATTTCTCCCTAGGCCTCCAAGGAAAAAGGGATTGTGCCCAGTCAGATTTTCCCAGTAAACAAAAGCAATAAGTAAATAAATGAAGAAACTGACCAGGAATAGTTACAGCAACATTAGTTCTGCTGACCAAAATAGCTGTAACCATAAGACTGTGTTTGCTTTGAAGAAACAAACCAGAGTGAATGAACAAGAATTCTACTTGGTGGCTTTTGCATGCTATGTCAGCACAGTGAACTGACATTAAGCAGAAATCCAGTCATCTTAGGTGATACAAGAGACTGGCAACATATATGGATATGGAAAGGACTGATAATGTGGACTATGATAAACTAGATAAAGAACCTTTAGCTAGGTATGAAATTACCTCTGAAATACAAGCAATAACATTTTCTAAATAGACTTTTAATGATGAAAAACTGAAAAGAGCACAGATGCATGATTTAAAACATATTTTAAAGCATTGCCTAGAGAGTGATAATAGCAGTAAACTGAAAATGCTAGATATTTTAGCAGTAGACAGATTTCAAATAGTTTTGCCTATTAATTTAAGGAAATTAGTATTTTAAAGTGATTCCAATAACTCTAATAAGAGGTAACTTTAACTGAATGTTTTTTAATCAATGCCATGATGCTTAAAGCTGAATTTTCTGTTTTCTAAGTATGCAACTGCAATAAGAAATAAGTATCTTCTGTTAAACAAAATAGCACCAAGTAATGTGTTAACTTCTTTAGAATGCTGGAGAGTGACCACATTTAATTTCTTTCAAAAGTAGGAGAGTGGTCATATATCTAAGTTCTGTGCTGTGTCCACTAATATTGAAGAGAATGTTGTTAGCAGAATGTGAAAAATTATATGCATGCTTTAAATGAAGTTGTTCCTATGGAACAAAAAAAAAACTACAGCTAGGATAACTGACTCAATACAATGCTATTGCATAGCTATCAAGCTTGTGACATTTATTGTATTTTAAGAAGGAAGTAAGATTAAAGCCCTGATAAAATCTGGAAGCATGATTATTCTTATCAAGTATTACTTAGTTTGTAAGCGTAAGATTTCTTAGCAGCCCCCAAATGGAGATCATATGATGATAATATGTATGCATTTTAATAGATAACAATATACTCTTAGAGATGCAGAAATCCCAACAGTTTAAAAAAAACTGCCATATTCAGTGGATGTAACCCCTCATTTGACTTATTCAGTCATACTAGGAATCACAATGAATAATGTAGAAGGAGGGAGAATCAAGCTAGTCTATAAAATATTTCTTAGTAAGAAATAGGTATTGCAGCAGCTTGATGACTCATTCATATAAGAATTGGTGGCAAGACAGCATCACTCATGCAGTGATCCAGAAGCAAAAGCATGGGGTGTTGGTAAAAATGTAAAGAAGGACCTGTAATTTTACTATAGTTAGACAGTCAAGGGGAGTCTGTCTATTATTAAAAACATGCTACAATGACAGAGAAACAGCTGGAAATGTCTGTGAAATGTGAAGGTGAACTAATAGTGAACTCTGAAATTCAAATCAGCTCAGTGCAGAAGTCTAAGTAGTCACTCACACAAAGAAATCCACAGGAGAGCCAAAAGGTCCGCTCACACAAAGAATTAACACAGACAAGTGATGACACCATTTAAAATTGTGGTAGAACAACTCCCTATTGAAATGCTAGCACTTGAAATAATGACCGCCTACAAGCAGAAAAAAGTTAAAGTCCATAAGAGTGAATCTTGCAGATCACTGTTCTCCTTTAAACGTCCTTTTTGTGTGAGGTTATCCACCCAAACTTATATATATCAACTCCAAGACTGTCATACCTTAGAGAAAAGGGAATGTCCTGAGAAATGGACATCCCAGACTTAATATATGTAAGTTTGCTTTTGGACATTCAGTCTCCATGTTTCAAGGGCATCACAGCATTTCAAATGGTTACTGACGGAACACTATTTCAGTTTTCAGGATGGATTAAAGCTGGCTATGCTTCAGTAAATATTAATAATATTAATAATAATAATAATAATAATAATAATGATAATACAGATTTGTAAACCAGGAAGGCCCACTGGACACACAGTCCCTTTTCAGGGGTAAACCAGAAGGAATTATCTGCTAAAGTAACTTTATTGTAGTGCCTACCATAGAACATTTTGGACAAATGACAGAGGTTGAGTAAGATTATTGAAAGAATAAATGTAGTGAGGTATAAAGTTAGACAACCAGAGAGGAAAAAAGAAAAGAAAAATATGCAAATTGATCAGAGGGATTCAATAAAGCCTACAGGGCCATTTTCTACCATGTGTGCATCACTGCACAGTGTGCACACAGTCACAAAAACCTTTAGATTCAGTAAGTGACTTGCAGAGGTGCACACCACCATGCAAATAAGGTAAACACCATGGCATGCAAATTACAGCATGAGCAACAGAATTGCATGGTAATCAACCAATCCAAAATGATGGTTCAACAAGCTATAAAGCAACCATGTAGATTTTGTGTAGGCTTTCCATGCGAATTCCAAAACTTTTGGAATACAGCCACAGAAAGGAGTCTACATGGACAGAATACAAAGTAAAGGTGTGAGATTTGTACAGAACTGATCTTAACATGTGACAATATTAGATACAAGCTGGATACAACAAAAGGACAGCAACAATAGCAACATAATCCTTTTTTGTACCTTAACAAAAATGCAGCTTTCCTCCCTCACCCCCAAATGAACAGTACACTTGTAAATAATGCAGACAGATAAAAGTGTAAAAGTGTGTGGTAATCAAAATAAATATAAAAAAAAAAAAAAAAACAATAAATAGACTATCCATAGTTACATGTCAGCATATGCAATATGTAGCTGATAAAATGCAGGCATATCATCTAAAAATCAATACTCCTTTGTGCAGATATATCCCAAAGTAATACCCTCTCTTTTGTGTTCAACACATAAATAATTCAGCTCCCCCTTCAGTTTCCCTGGGGTAGATTCAGGGCTGTCAGCATAGTGAAGATGCAAATGGATCTGAACTCATTAAAATTACTGAATCCCAAATCCTTGGCTCTCTGCAGCAGATCTAACCATAGCATATGTACTCCCTCTGTATTTGTGTTTACTGGATGGCAACTGTGAATACTTATCATCGGGTGGGTGTGTCAAGTTAGACTTACAAAGTGTTACATGTACATCTGTCAAAGTTGGAAATACTAATAAGCAGTGCATAGTTCACAGATTAGGTTTCATTAACATCCAACCTTCTCTTCATTAGTGTGGAAATTGTCTTTATTTTGTCATTTTTTTTATTATTATTTTATTATTTTTTGGCCATTGTTTGTGCTATGTGGCACTTAGAGCAATCGTGGTCAGTGGAGGAAGGACTGGAAGGTCTGGCTGTGCTTATCTTGTTTGTGCATCATTGCATGACTGGTTAAAGGTAGACATTCAGAATGATTAATAAAATAAGGGAATGTCATGTAACCATTTTAGTGGCAGCATTGTTAAAATATGACAACTTAGTAGTGAGTCTGTGGAATACACCTGTTACTTAGCTTACTCTGTGGCAGCAGGTGTTAATGCAGTGACTGCACTGATAAGTTCCTTTGTGGGGCCAGATGGTACTCGATTTGAAAACAGCTGTATTTAATACTTTTAACTACTTTTGCTTTACCATTGCTGCATGTCGGTCATGATATGCACCACTGCACAATAATGCATTAAAGAAAAGAAATGGAGAAAATAGGATAGTGGTTAAATGGGGATGCCCGGTCAAACCTTCCATTCATTCATTTGTCAGCAGTTAGTACTGAGTCTCTGAAATACTAATTAACTGTCTCTGTGGCAGCATATGTTAATGTAGTTAATGTAGTGATAAATTCCTTTTTGGGGCCAGATGGTACTGGTTTGAATAGAAGTGAATCTAACATGTTTAAGTACTTTTGTATTACAGTTGCTGCATGTTGGTAATGCATTAAAGAAAACAAATGGGGAAGATAGGACAGTGGATAAATAGGGAACACGTAGGGTGAAGAACAAATTTAATAGCAACATAGGAATGTGCAGGAGGGACGTAGGAAAGAACCATAGCTACCCATTTTTAACATTAATTGAATGCGTCTGGTTTCTGTGGTTTCTATTTTTGGCTGTCTACTTTTTGGGTGGTCCACTTATCTAGTACACACACTGTAGTACTTCACACAAACAAGATAAGCACTGCCAAACCTGGCATTCTTTTACTCTGGTTCCTGTGTTTGCCCTAAGTGGTGCATTGCACCCATAGTGGCCAAAAAAAAAAGAAAAGAAAAAAAAAATGGGAGACATAGTTGAAAATAGGAAAAATAATCTATGACATGCACATCAGAAAATGTTAGTACACATGAGATATTTCTGCATAGGTCTGGATTTCAAGTCTCATTTCAATGCACCTTCAGAAAACAGGATGGGTGCTTTTTCCCTCTTTACCACACAATGAGCTTTGCAGCAAAGAACTGAAATCATTCTTCACACAATCACCTGCAGCAGAATGTACACTAATATCAAACCATAAACTGTTATTTGCACATTTATTCAATTTATTATACTTAGACATAATGCACTTAGTGGTCACACAACCTGTTATGATTATTGCTTTCAAGTAACAGCTCTGTCTTACATTTCTGTCTTTCTTGGTCATTCATCTAGCTGACCAGTACTCTGAGATATGCAGTGTGTACGCCATACTATAGTATATATTAACTGGGAATAATATGATATGCATTTGCCAACAACTGAAGGGCAAGTTGGATGGCACAGACAAGCATAGACTGCTCTTTTTGGGGGGAGGGACAAGCATCAGTTACTGTTATGGCACAAACAAGGATATGTTGCTTTTGTTACTCTCCTGTTTTACATCCTTCCAGTTGTTTGATCTTGTGAGAGTTGTGAATCAGAAACTGCAATGATTAGCATTACTTTCTAACTTATTTCTTTAATGTTTTTTTAAAATGTATGGTGCTAAACTGATGGCATGCAGTGATCATCAGTATTTTTGAGAGGTATGAATGTGTGAATCTTTGATGCCTGAGGCCTACTACTTACTAATGGGCACATATAAGTGAAATAAATATTTGCTGTCACATGTTAAGATAATTTCTGTACAAATCTCCCACCTTTTACTTGCTTACTGTACCAAGTGATGAAATACAAGGATATGCAATGATACTATTAGAAAATACACTCCAGGTTCAGGACTTACCATGTAAATGCAGTAGTTACCACAGTGTTAGCTCAGGGCTAACTTTGCCTGGTGCGAGCAGTGCACAGCCAATGCATGGTGAGGTAAAGGTTGTGTTAGTTGCTGCCATCAATTTTACTATATGTATGTGAGCAGGAGGACAGTTTTAGGCCCCTAGATGGTGAGTGAGTGTGTTATGCATTGTCTATTAGCCAATGCAAGGGCATACTTGGCATGTTTATGTCTGCCTACACCCACAGCAGCTGGTGGTTACCTTCTGACTTCCCATCTGCCTTTGGCTGTGGTGACCTTGGCATTGGTGGTGGGATGTGTGCCCCTTCCCCTCTGATCCTGCTGCAGCTGTTTCTTTATAATTATGCTGTGCAGTATGGCATATACTGTGAAGATTTCTGTACATGTCCATAGATTGTACTGCAGGGCTCCTCCAGATGTTTCTAGGCACTGGATCCATGATTTCAGCAGCCCAAACACATGCTCTATGTCATTTCTAGTTTGAGAATGTACCTCGTTATGTCATTCATCCGTGGTTGTGTGTGCATTTCTGATGGGTGTCATCAGCCACAGTTCCAGTGCATAACTTGCATCTCCCAGTAAATGACCCTGTGGGATATTCCTCCTAGCAAACATCTAGTACAGTTGGGAGATGTGACAGGTATGTGAGTTGTGGCAAATGCCAGGGCTGCCAGCACACATATTCAAGATGATTCCCTTGGCACTGCACATGACTTGGCAGTTGATAGAGAGGTGACCCTTTCTATTAATGTAGAGCCAACCCTGTTCCCCAGGAGGTGCCTTAATTTCTACATGAGTGCAATATATGGTACCCAGTACTTCAGGGTAGTATGCTACCCAGTAGAACTATTGCATATTCTTGGTCCTCTCACCAAAACTATGGGAAAAATATATGTGCTCACTGGCATGTTGAATCATATCATCCAGGAATTGGTGGAGGATACTGGATGCTGATGCCTGTGACATCCACAGCATGTCCCAGTTTGGTCTCTTAAAGGTACCTGTAGTGAAGATTCTAAAGGGTGCACATACCTTAATTTCCACTGGATGGGTTCCCCTCAGTTGGCTCTGGCTCTGAGTTGAGGGTGACAAAGGTCACTGACATGATTACAACTTCATAGAGGCAAGCAGCTGCAGTGGGCTGTGACCAAATATTTACCAGGGAGGGCCTGCTAGGGAACCACCACTAACCCTCACTGAACAGTTCCTGGCCAATATTAAAGATCCAGACAGCTCCCAGGAGAGTGCAAGACATCATGTCCTGGATGAGGGCACAACAACTAATGAGACAGCAAGCACATCCCAGGAGGAGCTTCCAGGTAGAGTTTGTTATCTGAACAGTTGAATACAATTGTAGAGTAAAAAAACTGAAATAAGTAAGTTAATTCTGTGTCATTTTTTTTTGGAGGAGATTGACAATTGCAACAGTTATAAGCTTAGTTTGGGCTTAGCTTGGAGTTGTCAGCCATATTCTTGTTCAAAATAGACTTAATGCACATATAACAAAGTAAAAGTCTTACTCCCTGTGTTTTTGTTAATTGTGATGATGTTGCCCTTACCTCTTGCTTAACTTCTTCCAGGATCATCTAGACTACAGCATAGTATATCTTCTGCAGATGGTAAGCCAGATATTTTTATGTCAGTACAACTGTGCAATTTAAAGAAACATTGTAGTGTGTGATTTTGATCTCAGGCCTGTTGTGTGTATTGCTGTACTATTTGTAATAGTGGCAGCACTGTTAGTTTAATAGCAGGTACTGCACTATAGAAGAGCAAATGTTAATGTATTCCTGTGTTTCTTGCTTTTTATCACAAGTGATCATGACAGTGGGAGTGTGAGCCCTTTGCCACCTGATGTTAATGCGTCAGCAGACTCTGATGATGATGGTGGATAAACTGAGGCACAGTCTGGGGGGTGCAGAAGTTGAATCTGACACAGAGTTTGATATATAGCAATCCCTTGCATTTCCATCAGACACAGCCAGTAGTCCTACACCTACCCAGTCCACTGACCCCACAGATATTGGATAGGTGGAGAGTGAGGATATTGATCAGGGAAGTGTGGCTACTGCAGCTTCAGTGCCTGTTGAGTCTGGCTGTAGCCAAAATGTGGGCAAGGATTGATAGGGGTACTCAGAGGGGACCTGCTGTCCCTCTTCTTCCTGCCATTCATTGTATGCCACTCGATATATGTTTATGACCCTCATGGAGGCACAGGCACATTCCCATAGAAGATCAAGACAAATGGTCAGGGTTGTGGATGTGGCACTGTCTGACATGCGTGACTGACTCCACTGTGTTGTCAATTCACTGGATCGGATGAATGACACATTGGAATGAGGAGTGTCTCTGATGGACTGAGGGGTGTCTGTGATGGACTGAGCAGAGTCTGTGATGGAATATCTGCTGGGAGGGGAACAGCATCCTTGTGGGCGTAGGTCAACCACATCATCTGCTGTCAGCAAATGTCGCCATGCCCAATCACAGTTCCATAATGGTAGTACTTCCAGTGTTCCATCAGTCAGTGTGCTGTCCACACCCAGATGTGTCAAGCCTTGGAGTCATGGTCCTGAATGTCCTTTTGAAGGGTGCTCATCTAGCAGACATCAGTCACAATCATGTAGCAGCACATCATCTGACCTTGGTTGTGGACGTGCCAGTTCAACTCCAGGCATAGCCAGTTCTCATGATCAGGGACCATAACAGTCTGTGCTGGGCCCTCAACTGTTTGGTAAATACTTCCCAGAACCACAGACAACAGTAGATGGTCTGTGGTTTACCAAGTCTGCAGATGAGTGCTAACTGGACACACTCCTATGGAGTCCCCCAATGACGGTAGCATATTACAGAAGGGACTGACACAGACTGATGATAGGTGACAAACTCAAGGACTGAACTTTAAGCATACAATGACTCTTTGTTACATTTGTCCATGACATACCCCTGGAAATGGTGGTATATATAGCACCCCTTAAGCTCAAACACAGTGTTGTGAGACTTGGGAAAGCATGTTGATAGCAATCTATACTTTCATCATCATGTGCCCATAGTGGTGACACACACAATCTGCATTGCACACATTATACATATGGACTTCACATCCAAGACTAGGGTAGTCATACCTCTGCTGTATTCTACCCTTATCACACTAATAATGGAGTACAATGCACACATCTCTCTGTACTTCACCAGACACCTGCAGCAAATGGAAAAACATAGTGTTGTCCTTTGGAGACACCAATGCCTCCCGACATGACATACATGGAAAGGCTAACATAAATTTCACTGAACTCAGTGTCATGCAGGCTGCTAAAAGCTGACTTATGGCTGCCCTATAGAGTAGTGTCATACCCTGCCCTTCTGGAAATGATAGACATCTGCAGTTAAAATGGAGCAACTATAATTTGCTTCAGGTTCTCAATCTAGCCAGTGACATAAACAGAACATGCTGGGAAGACAGATATATCCCCCAACAATTCACACTCCTCTGTAATAGGCTGCCATTGCATGTGAAGCAGTGCTCATCAATGACCTTGTTCAAGCACAACATTGATTAGTGGTTGGGTGATTGTAAAGTCACCTATGCGCTGGCACCTATGTTCCTCATGAACAGGGCCAGATGGTGCTGCTCACAAACAAGCTCTGCTAAAAATGACCATCCAACTATGCTCAATAAGGTTACTTGTGCTTTTACACAGCTAGGCTTCTAAACACCTAAGTGCTATTAGGCTAGTAGCCTCATATGAACCTATGAAGCTATGTGCCTATGCAGGTCTCACAACCATTTGTCCCCCACATGACCTGTTAATGTCATCTACCATAAGTTCATCTGCAGTCTTATATAAATCAAACTTGTGCTGTGACACTTGTGTAATGTACCGTGTTCTGTAGTCTGTGTAGTTAGATAGTTAGGGGTTCTGTTCTCACTGCAGATGAATGAGTGTGTGTGTATGTGTGTGTGTGTGTGTGTGTGTGTGTGTGTTTGTGTGTGTGTGCCTAGACAGCAAAGCAGACGTGTATCCTACAGTTACTTCTCCAATTACATTGATTGCCAGTACTTTGATATTTGGTCATGCCTACATATCCATTTCATACAAGCCTTCAAACCTCTTGTCTGCCACATGCCCTGCTGATGTCATCTACTATAAGTTCACCTACATCCTACATAAGTCTTACTTGAGCTGTGGAATTTGCATTTAGTGCTATGTTCTGTGGTCTGTGCATGTAGATACATAGGGGGTCTTTTCTCACTGCAATCAACTGTTTGTGTGTGTGTGTATGTGTGTGTGTGTGTGTGTGAGCTGTTGCTTGGCATTATAGATACTGCTGATGTCATCAGCTATAAAGTGTTGCCTGACACACTCCAAGTCAGACTATAGCTGAGTTAAATTAGTGTTCTGTAGTCTGTGAACTTAGATAGGTAAGAGTTCTATTTGCACTGCAATCAATTGTGTGTGTGTGTGTGTGTGTGTGTGTGTGTGTGTGTGTGTGTGTGTGTGTGTGTGTGTGTGTGTGTGTGTGTGTGTGTGTGTGTGTGTGTGTGTGTGTGTGTGTGTGTGTGTGTGTGTGTGTGTGTGAGAGAGAGCTGTTGCTTGGCATTATAGATACTGCTAATGTCATCAGCTATAAAGTGTTGCCTGACACACTCCAAGTCAGACTATAGCTAAGTTAAATTACTGTTCTGTAGTCTGTGAACTTAGATAGGTAAGGATTCTATTTGCACTGCAATCAAGTGTGTGTGTGTGTGTGTGTGTGTGTGTGTGTGTGTGTGTGTGTGTGTGTGTGTGTGTGTGTGCGCGTGCATGGGTGTGCATGTGTGTGTGTGTGTGTGTGTGTGTGTGTGTGTGTGTGTGTGTGTGTGTGTGTGTGTGTGTGTGTGTGTGTGTGTGTGTCTGAGCTGCTGCTTGGCATTGCAGAGAGCATTTACACCAGCACGTGGGACACTGTTATCTTCTTCTCAACAGACACTCTTGATGTCATCAGTTATAAAGTGCTGTCTGATACACTCCAAGTCAGACTTGAACTGTGGCACTTGCATTAAGTAGTGTGCTCTATAGTCTGTGTAGTTAGACAGGGATGGGTCCTTTTCTCAACACAGTCAACTGGAGATGTGTGTGTGTGAATTGTTGCTTGACAATGCAGAGACCATTTTACACCAGCATGTGGAGCACTGTTATCTTCTTCTCAACAGACACTGATGATGTCATCAGCTATGAAGTGTTGTCTAATACACTCCAAGTCAGATGTGAGCTGTGGGTCCTGCATTAAATGCTGTGTTCTGTAGTCTGTGTACTTAGATATGTAGGGAATCAATTTGCACTGCAGTCAACTGGGTGTGGGTCTGTGTGTGTGAGCTACTGGTTGACATTCCAGAGAGCATTTTGCAGCAGCATGTGGGACACTGTCATCTTCTCCTCAACAAACACTGCTGATGTCATCAGCTATATGCATTTCTGGATATACAATACTCCCACTAGGGCAAGGTAAGAGTCTGCCCTGAGGGCTAGGAAGAAGTCACCTCATCCTATACAATAAAGTTTACAGTGGCATGGCTTTTAATCTATCCATATACATCATGGCATGGTGTGTAGGCCCTCTGTTATCTTACTGAGAAAGCACTGTGGTCTCTCCAGCTGCTACATATGTCTGGTGAGGTGTATGTAAAAATGTGCATTATACTCTATTAGTGCCGTATTGGGGTTTGACTACAGTCCTGTCATACAAAGATCTCAATATGATGGTGTGACTTATGATATGCACAACATAGGTTTAAAATAGCAACGTGGACACTTGGTGGCCAAAGTTCAGATTGGCTATCTAAATGTTTTCCCAGTGCTTGCATCACTGGGTTTCTTTAAAGCAGGACCGATATAATGCTGTAATTAACATGGAACTCCACTTTTCAGATGGACAGCATTACAAACACACATTTCTGAATTTATTTGTACATTGTGTGCCTTTGTCATCATTCAGTTGTGTGTGTTAGCTTTTCCTGTACTATGTTGTCACCATTGGTGGACTCAATGATTGCACACAGTATGCAAGAGTCATCACACTTGTTAAGCCAAAGGCCATATACTGTAGCCTGAACTGTCGAGAAATACAATTCAAACAATGAAGGACCAAGCACAGATCCCTGCAGTTTGCCATTGGTGACAGCTGTACAGGTAGAGGTTGATTCACCAACTTTACATGATGTATTCTGTCAGTGAGCCAATTGTTTACCTATCAACTGATGTAAGGTGTAATCTACAGCATGGGGGTTTTCTCAATGATACCTGCATGTATGTTTATGTCAAAACCCTAGGTCAGATCACAATAGGCACTATGCACTGTCTTACCTTCATCCAGGCCTATCACATGGAATCCATGTGCTGTGACAAGATCACTGATCACCTATAGCATGACCCAGCACATACACCTTACTGATATGGTTGAATACACAGTTCAACACATCCTCCACATGGCCTATGTTCCCATACGAGGGTGTACATCAACATGCATCCACCTGAGTTGGGGGGACAGCACCCGATGCATGCATGTATATTGTCATCCTAACTCTCCTCAACTGTGAGGTAGACCAACATGTTACCATGAACCTCCTCTACATGTATACTAGTAATATTCCAGGTGTGCGCAACAGACCTGTGTGAGTTGTTACTGATACATCAGGTCCATTACATCTGCTAGATGTCATCATAGAGGTCATCATGGGCATGCATGATGGCAACAGTATCATCTTGTGGAACTTGAACAGGTCAAGGCATTTGACAAAAATTCACAATGAAGTATAGAAAGAAATAGCCAGGGACTTGTTATGGCTAGGCTTGTATAGGCCCTAGGGCTGATAGCCTAGTACCAACTTATGAACCTATGAACCTATGAGCACTGTCAAATGTGGCCACAAACCACTATATCGCCAAATGGGTAGGCCAGTGTATGACATATGTGGCATCTCACTACATTGAAATGTGTTATGTGACATATATCTCATGTCCAGTGATCAGGTTGGTACATCAGGAGTGTCTGCTATCCTTTTCCTGCCTATTAGTTAAGAGATGGACATTGATGGACATCCCAGATGACATGCACATGCTGTGTCCAAACAGCTGCCTGAAGGACTACAGCTTGTGAACAATCATTGACTCGAACTGTGATATAAGTATAATATAGACAGTATCAAAACATACCAGAGTCTGCTGGCACAGCCATGACAACACCTACATTGATGAGACACATGGAGGGATTTATTGAAATAGGAACTAGACACACCACCCAAGTTTAATGTAGACATCACATACTATAATGAGACCAATAGGTATGTGACCTGTGTCCTGGGGCAGATGGTAAGTGGTACATCCACCAGCATGTTGTCACAGTGCAGAATACTCCATTGAATGTAACACAACTACTTCATATGTGAAGGACATGCACATCAAAGGTCATAATAACTTCATGGTTCCCAGCCTTCATCATATCAATAACTGTGTACAATGCAGCCTTCTTCATGTACCTCCCTATAAATCTTCCAGTGATGTGTAACTGAAGTGTACCATCTTTGTCACAGTGAACTGTCACACAGCTTATTGGCCATACCTATGTATTCTTTCTGGAGAATATGCATGACTGTCTGATGATGCAGAACACCAATAGATTCATAGGTTCATAAGTGTTCATTAGGCTAATGACCACAAGGGCCTCTTTAAGCTTAGCCATGCATTGTAAATCCCTGAAATGTTCTGCTACCCTGATAAGTGTAAGCAGGGGCCTGGGAGATGAACCATTTACAGGTTGCCTGTGTCTATTAGAGACATAGGTGCCAAACCAGGGATGTATTTCCTGTTGTCCATCCAATTGTCCAAGTTGCACTTGAATTAGGTTTGAAGGAACTCTGCTTCACACAGATGTGGATCCTATTCCTCTGTGGGGTAGTCTCTGGGATACATACCTGTCTCGCAAGCAGGTACTATTTACAGTATATCACAGGTAAGGTTTAAGTTTTTAGAATGTGTAACCTGGTGTTGTTTGTTTTGTAGATATGCAGGAGGTGCATCATAGTGGGATACGACAATGTCCTGTATGCCAGACATAGATCTCCTCTCAATAGCCTGTAGGAGACAGAATACAGGGATAGGGCCTTGAGGCATTCTGCATAGGACATTTTACATTCATGCTGTATTCCTTTAGTGATCCATCTCTATGTATGTTCCAATTGTTGGATATGACTGGTTAGGTACATACCAAAGGGGTCATTATACTTAATGATAGGTTTGATGAATACCAAATATAGTAGAACAATGACTTACTTGGAGTTAGATGCCATGCATTTGTTTATAAATTGTGCAACATAGAATGGTTTTCCTGAATACTGTAGACACGTGATGGTCAAAGGCTAGATTACTGTCAATGTTTTTTCTTAAGTTCCTGACTACTGGCTCAGCTGTAAGGGGTGTGTTGTCAATGTGATAGTTAACAGGGATGGATGACCTCCTGAAGGATAGAATTATGCATTTTGTGGCATTTAGTTTTATTCCATGGCTCTGACACCAGTTGCTTGTCTGTGTCATCCCCTCCTGGAAAACATTTGTGTCAGTGTGGGATTCAATGGCAGCTTCTAATTTGCAATCATCTGAAAATTTAGTCAGCCAGAGACCATTGACATTGGCCTTGACTTCAGAGCAGTAAATGGCAAAACGGAGCAGTCCAAGGACCAATCACTGAAGGGAGTCCACTTGTGACTGGCCTCTTTGTAGAGGTGCGCTCTGAATACTTACTGCCGGGGTCCTGTCTGTGAGCCAGTTGGCTATCCACCATGTGACACAGGGGTTTGTACCTAACCTCTTGAGTTCATCAGCACTGCCAGAGTGGAATATTGTGTCAAATACCTTGGCCATGTCAACAATGACAGTGTGAACCATTTTGCCCTTATCTATTACTTCGGAGACCTTCTCAAAGTAATCCACCTGGTTGAGTAGGTATGACCTGTCCTGGATGAAAGCAAACTGGGTTGAATCCATTGTCTGGAGGTTTACTATATCACTACTGATTATTTCAATCATAATTTTCCATGGCTTTACATATAAATAAGACTAGTTAGACTTATTGTTCTGTAGTTTCCAGGGTCTGTAGCTGGCTCACCTTTGGGCAGAGGGATGACTGTTGCTGTTCTCCATTCATGAGACATGAAGCAGGTTTGGAGGCTGCAGTTAAATAGCAATTCCAGAGGGCTTGATAGGTCATGTTTCATGCTATTTATAAGCCATCCTGGGATATTGACTGGGCCCAATGATGCAGTGCTCTTGGCCTTAGAGAGTTATTATACCAGATGCATGTGTGCTACCTGTTCAGCTTATGCACAAACTCTATAGATAGGGGATTGACAACATTAATGTCATGTATATAATTCATGACAGAGTGAATTGTGCCATAGATATATGCCATGCACACAAGGCAACTAGCCTGTATTGCCCATACTGTCACATACAGGTACAGTGTCCCTCCTAACAGCTCCTTGCAGATATTACAGTACCAGGATCATGTGCATGGTTACCCACATAGATTGTGGATGGATCACAATAGTTGTTCAAGTGTGTGTGTGTGTATATGTGTGTGCAGTCTCATCTCTTATCACTCCACATCACATATATTATGTCAGAGGAATGGGATTAATGGTGATATTATTCTGATACTAGCCATGATTGTGGTTGGTTCATTTAATGTTTGCCATGATGCTTTACATATGGCCACCTTGCTGGAGACCTCTGCTGTGAGTACACTCATATTCAGGTATAACAGTTTGCACAACTTCCCAGTATACACCCTACCCCAATTGTATGTCAGATCCCTGATAGATGGCCTCTGCATTATTCATGTAAGGATGCTTATCTCACATACGCATTCTCCCCATTGTTATATTACCTTCTGTGACAGTCACAGACAACACATTTTCACTGCACAGTCCATACTTTACCATCTAGATATGTGCTTGGTGTTGCTGGAACAACCATCTTCCATTGTCATGCCGTTCTCTGCTGTACATGTGGGAGTTTCACCTGTACTCTTTCCCTGTGTTCATTCTTACAGTTCATCTGTGTGTCCCTATTAAATACGTACACTTCCCCTGAGTGATTATTTTACATGGCAGTCCCATGTCCTGTTACACATTATTAACACAACTTCAGTACACAGTATGCCAGGAATGAGATTTCACAACACTCTGCACTGTAGGTACACTGTCCTGTACTGTGTGTGGACCATATATTTCACATTCATACCTCTCAACTGTCCATATTTTCCCAGGATGTCTGGATGCTTTCCTTATCAAATATGTGGCTTTATGCCATATCACTGGGATGATCTCTAGACTGATGTGACTCAATAATGCATACATTTGAGTGCATACCTCTCAACTGTCTTGATCTGCACAGAATGGACAGTTTTCTCTCATATTTGTCATCTTTTCCTCATAGCATTTTTTTTCCTGGCAAATTATTTGCATGTCATTGCAGAGTGCAGTCAGAAAATGATGACTGACATTTGAGTTTCAAACTCCATGCTCTTTGGAAAGTTCATGCTAATGTATAACCTATATATTCCTACATTTGGAAGTGCAATATTAAAAATCTGTTCCTATTTTTGGCCCTTTGTCCCGCCATTTTTATGGCTTTGTCCACATTTCTCATTCTAAGAGGTTGAAAGTGTTACATTCTCACACATTCGTATGTGACATCTATATCAAATATGCCCCTATTACTGGTTATTTATCCTGTCATTAAGTTGACTTCTCTGCAGATGTGTTGCACTAACAGAATGTCAGCTATTTGTAAAGCCATGGTGATGATTGTGGCATTCCTTGCAAATCTGTGTACTGTATGTGCTCTCCTTTACACAGAATTGATATCCATGTTTGCTTACAAGGTTTTGCATCCAACATCACTGTTGTGAGTGGCAAAACCTAGCTGAGGCGTGCCATGCCTCATTAATATGCATTGCCCATGCCGCACACTGTGCACCATTGCACAAACATGTAAACCTGCGTAGGTTGTGCAAGAAGCCTACATGGAGTTTATTGAATCCCAGGGTATGAGTTTAATAAGTTGAAACCCTGGATTGAAATAAGCTGTTCTGTGGTTATTCAACTTTATATTCATCCAAGACAGACCAGGGAATCTCTACCTGAGATAGCAATAGAAAAGCCCATTCGAAAAACAAAACAGCAGGAAGTAATTAAGGTTCTCATATGAAATAAAGAAGTATTTTAAATATGCCTGGGAGAACTAAACTTATAGAGGATAACAGTGAGACAAAATATATCTAGAGAGAAGGTTATACTAACAGTTTATATAGTATCAGAAGTACAGAAACAAATAGTAATTGAAGAAATGCTCTAAAGTTTTAGTTAAGGTTTTCTCCCATGGATATATTTGTCTGCTGAAACCTCACCTGTGGCTCCAAAACTGTCTCCCATTGTATTCTTCTTTAGTTTAACCATTATAGTGTTCTCTAGTTTTGTTATTAAGATTATAAAAGTTTCTGACATAGGTAGTGTAGATAGCTTGCGACTGCTCTTCTTTTATGGATATAGCATATGGCTATTTTTTTTTGTTGATACCTTTGAGCTAGATCTTTCATTTTGTCTAAATAGGTTGCAACCTCCAAGCCTTACTACTATACAAGTTTTGATAGAAGCCCATGAAGGCCTATTTCATCTCTTCTTCATTCTTCATAACATCCTCTCCATAATCGTGATCCTCAAAATGCTGATTTTAGCCTTCATTCTTTGAAGAGACAAGAAATAAAAATTGGAAATGATCTTGAAATTTACCTTTGTCCTTTATATTTGATTTGAACTCCTACAAATGGACAAACACTACCCGATACCTTCTCCTTAACTTTTGCTTCACTCATTTCTTCTTAAGTGGGTGAATGAACACTTACATTTCATGCTGTACAGTATAAAAGTTGATGCATCATTGTTCTTACTTCCTGAAAGTCTTCTTCCATACCCCTTTCCAGATTGCTGCAACCTCCCCCACGGCTGGACCCCATGTGTATTCCCTCGACTTATATAATTCTTTTCGCATATGTCCTTTTTCGTATTATATAATTCTTTTGAGTGACCTGGGGTGAGTAGCAATGTAAATTTACATTGTGGAAGACTGCTGTGCATCCAGATGGTTTACATCAACCATTCTTTTCTCTAAGTCATGATAGCAACCAGTATGTGCCATGGTAAGCTTTCTTCCTCAGTGTATGCAGAACTACTCTGACTATCGATATTCAGATTGTAGGAAGTCAATCTCCCCATTAGAAATGTAAGACCAACAGCTTAAAAAAGTGTGCAGTTGATACATAAATATAGTGAATGTAGAAACATGCTGTAATGTCATTAAAGCATTTTATTATAGGGGTGCAAAAAAACCTACATACCTTCCTTAATGATGGCTATCACTGATTGGCCCATAATTCCATGGAGACTGCAGAGACTCTCTGCTCAACACACAAAAAATCAAACATATTATACCACCTAGAATAACTAAAATAACATGAAAGATGGCAGGTTGTTATGGAAAAGTAAACCTGGATTTTTCTTATGTTGCATAATTCTGTCTAGGGGAGTAGAATATTTTGTTTCCTATAGTAAGAGAAGTATCAAGGGCATGATGGTCGATAGCTATTTCCAAAAGCCTGCTGATTTGTCATATTCTTGGAATTTTTTGAACCACTGTGAAGTACCTTCCTTTGTGGTCAATGAACAAAGTGTCTTAGGGATTCAAAAAACGCTTGCATATTGCAGAACATTGTACTCAGCAGAAGTTTACAGTGCAATAGATCCAAGGAATTTGGAGGCTACTTTCCTGCTCAAGTAGTATGTTAGCTACAGCTTCAGTGTGAACATTGGCCTGACTGTAAGAGCTGCATACAAATGTATCATTTTAAGGCCAATACTAATGTTAATTATCCATATGCTCACCCCACAAATGATGCTGGTACAGGAAAAGTACCCTAAAGTAATTCAGAGAGTTGCTCTACTCTATTATTTTGGGCATGCAGAGGAAAAATTGTACACAGTCAAAAGACTTATATGGATAGACTGGAGCTAATAACACACTTTGGATTGGTATTGAGTTGCCATCTGTGTGTGTGTGTGTGTGTGTGTGTGTGTGTGTGTGTGTGTGTGTGTGTGTGTGTGTGTGTGTGTGTGTCTATGCATGCGTATGTTTAAGTATATCTATATATAAAGAGATATAGATACAGATTTATAGATACATGCATGTGTGAGTGTGTATGTGTGTGTCTGAGTGTCTATGGGTGTCATTTACTGTGTTAAATCTGCAATTCATCAGCAGAGTAAATGGGTTAAGGAATTTATCAATGGTTTATGTAATTGAATGCTACGCATATTGGAAGCAGGAAGAGCTAGTACCTTGTCGGTAAGGAATGTAAGGGTCTAAGACGTTATTATTGAAGATTTTACAGATACAAAAAAGTTTCAGTTCTATAGTATGTGTATGTTTTTGCAAGTGTACTTTATTAACATGCTTTAATCTGACTATAATATGCTTATTTTTGTCATGTTGTTTAGGGCTATGAAATTTTTCCTTACAAAATAAAGTTTGTTTCTATATATGAATTCCAAAACAGGGGGTTGTTTCCAAACTTTTGTTGTAGTTGTGGTTGAATAGAAAACTGAACCTCTATGCAAGAGCAGAGATGGGCGTATAAATGCTGGGTATATTTGGCAATGCCATTGAGGGGTGTGGGACTGTTAAACTATCTTAAGTCATTACTGAGAGCAAGGCAGCTAACCTTGTAGAAGTCTGTAAAGATGGATGTTTTGGCCATTAACCTGTCCTGTAACCATATAGTGAATAAAACAAAACTGTGATCTGATTTGGCAGTGACTGAAAATGGGAGGGGATCAGACATGAGCTTTGTTAGTGAAAATCAAATCTGATATAATGATGCCTCTAGTGCAGAATGGGACTCTTCATTCAAAAAGGTTTACCCTAATAAACTCAAAGACGTTTTGAGTATTTTTATGTGTAGAGATGTAAGTGTGCCATTTTCTGAAGGTTCAATTGAAGTACCCTAAAAATGAATGTAGAAGGCCTCTAGTTCATTAAGATGTTTCATGATCTGCAGGTGTCATAAACAAGGCTCTGTTTTGATCAGGATAGGATATGAGATCTAGTTTTCAGGTATTAGGATATGAAGACATTCAAGGTCACTGTCCTAGATCATTAGTATGGTAGTCATGATGCTGTTTTAGATAAAAATGGATACTCCAAAACCAGAGTTACTGTTGATTACACCTGTAGCCCTAAAGAAATGGTTGGTAGAAAAGCCATATAAGGAGGGATAGCTATTGCTGGACTTGATCCAGGTTTAGTGACAATACAATTATCCAAATTTTCCAGTCTTACGAAGGACTGAAGGAATGATGTTTCTTTATTTAGACTCCTAATATTGAGCAATACTAGACTGATATTTGCTAGACTCAAATTAGTATTGATGAATTTAGAAGCCTGCATACACTGATATTGCATATTAAAGCCATTAAAGGGGAGAGAATGTTTTAGCAACTAAGCAAAAGCCCTGGAATGATAGGTGCAGGCCATCTATGATGAAACAGATAAAAGCATCTTACTTCTCCATCCAGGCTAACACACATTGCCCCACCCGCAATAACTAATCCAATTGTTAAATTCAATCATTTTATGCTTACCCTCTCTGTTCACTTCCTCTGGCTATAATCATGTTTTATGTTTCTCACCTAATATTCAGCTCCCCTTCTTTACTACTAGCTCCATGTTACAATCCTGAACATTTACTCATTTGCTGTGCTAACAAAGACATTTTTTTCAAATAATAATTTCTGATTTATAAATCTCATTAATACCTTTATACACATACTTTCTCTTCTCTTGTATACACATTTCCTTTCATTACTAACCAATCTTTCAGTCAATCTTTCATCTCTGTCACCCTTTCCACTTATTAATAATAATCACTTTCTCAAATAACACCTGCCTGTCTCTATCTCTTTTTGAATTAATGTTAGTACACTGCATTAGGGTATCTATTGCTAGAAGGCTGGCAGCAGATGGAAGTCATGCTGGCTGAGGACCCATGATTGACATAGAAACATCTGTTGGCAAATGTTATGTAATGGTATGGATAATGATAACCCTTGATGTTTTCAGAATTGAGGAGGAAAAGTATGATAAAGGGACAGTGAAGTAGAAGAAAGCACTGCAAAAGCATCACACTACAATACAACATATCACAATACTGTACCTGTATGAAATGCAAGGGGACAATCAAAACAGTTTCAGAACAGTGCACATAATGCAACCAGGTGCAATATTGCATATTGAAAACAGTTAAAAAGCATGTAAAGTAGTGCAGCACATGATAATATAGTGTAATGCAGTATGACACTGCACAGCACAGTACAACTCATCGTAAGTCAGTAAATAAAGTGCAATACAGGACAGGGCAATACAGTACAGTGCAGTACAGAACACTACAATACAGTACAGTACAGTACAATGCAGTACAGAACAGTACACCACAGTACAGTACAATGCAGTACAGTGCAATGCAGTACAGAACAGTACAGTACAGAACAAGATACTACAGTACAGGACAGTACAATACAGTACAGTACAGTACAATGCAGTACAGAACTGTACAGTATAGGATAGGACAGTACAGTACAGTGCAATACAGTACAGTACTGTACAATGCAGCACAGAGCAGTATAATAGAGGACAGGACAATACAGTACAATACAATGCAGTACAATACAGTACAATGCAGTACAGAACAGCACAGTTCAGGACAGGACACTACAGTACAGTACAGTATAGTACAATGCAGTACAGTACAATGCAAAACAGAACAGTACAGTACAGGGCAGGACAATACAGTACAGTACAGTACAGTACAATGCAGTAAAGAACAGTACAGGACAAGATAATCCAGTACAGAACAATACAGTACAGTACAATACAATTCAGAACAGTACAGTATAGGACAAGACAATACAGTACAGTACAGTACAGGACAGTGCAATACTGTACAGTGCAATGCAGTACAGTACAGTACAGTACAGTACAATGGAGTACATAACATTACAGTGCAGGACAGGACAATACAGTACAGTACAATACAGTACAGGACAGTGCAGTACACTACAGTATAATACAGCACAGAACAGTACAATACAAGACAATACCGCACAGTACAGGATAGTACAATACAGTATAGTACAAAGCAGTACAGAACAGTACAGTACAGGACAGGACAATACAGTACAGTACAGTACAGTACAGTACAACACAGTACAGTACAATGTAGTACAGTACAATGTCGTATAGTACAGTACAATACAGTACAGTACAATGCAGTACAGTGCAATACAGTACAATGCAGTACAGCACAATGCAGTACAGAACAGTACAGTACAGACAAGACAATGCAGCATAGTAAAGAACAATGAAATGCAGTACAGTAAAGAACAATGCAGTACAGTACAGTACAGTACAATGGAGTACAGAACATTACAGTGCAGGACAGGACAATACAGTACAGTACAATACAGTACTTTATAGTGCAGTACACTACAGCATAATACAGGACAGAACAGTACAGTATAAGACAAGTCAATACAGTATAGTGCAGGATAGTACAATACAGTATAGTACAAAGCAGTACAGAACAGGACAATACAGTACAGTACTGTATAATACAGTACAGTACAATGTTGTACAGTACAATGTAGTATAGTACAGTACAGTACAATACAGTACAGTACAATGCAGTACAGTGCAATACAGTACAATGCAGTACAGCACAATGCAGTACAAAACAGTACAGTACAGACAAGACAATGCAGTACAGTAAAGAACAATGCAATGCACTACAGTTCAGTACAGTACAGGTTAGTACAATATAATACAGTGCAATGCAGTACAGTACAGTACTGTTAGAATTTACTGAATGCCAGGCGTGGATGCAGCAAACATAATAAACCTATGGTCAATAATGTAAAAGTATAAAAGTGCCTGAGCAACTGGCATGAATACTCAATTGTGGTGTTCAATGCAGTATTTAAATTATTAGTAAATGACTGAATAACACATATGGACATCACAAGACAATGATCCAGAAACCATCAATACAACTGATTATAAAACTTAACCGGGTAGTTAATATAATAGAATAAATATCACAGAATTCCTCAGTTTGTATAATATAATAGGAAAAATGATACAAAGAGATTATGTGCAATAGGCACGGGTGTTACAACACATTTCATTAAGGTATCGCCAGCAGGTTTAGAAGCTGCAGTGATAAATACAGTGCAGAAAAGCACAAGTAATTCAGCATGATGTGCAATACTGTCACAGCAATGATGCATTATAGCAGGGTGCTAAACAATCAGCCACAAATGAGTGATACACAGCAGGGAAGAAAAGAAAATAATGTTAAATCTTACATCACAAGCGGAGAGAAGGTGTCCTGCTGCAACATGCAGTCAAGCCAGTGTGAGAGCAGTTTATATTACCTTCTGTCCAAGGATCCTTGGTAAACTTCAAATCCATGCAGACAAGCTACTTGCCCCTCACTGAAATGACCCATTAAGCAGAAGAATGTTGCTGTTAAAGAGACTTACAGATATTTGCAGATATGAGAGTATTACCTCATCGAACAAGTAAATGAAGAATGATTTGAGGTCTTTAGATAGATAGAATTGCTATAATGACCAATACTGGCAGCACCAAAGAGTGAATGACAAACCTCTGTCCAGTATATTGAGAAATGCAAATGTATTTTATTACTTGTCTAGTCAGGATACAATAGACAAGAAATTGTGGGTTCTGTTCAAGCAGCTTTATTATGTACAAACACATCAGGATTGAGGCTTAATAACTTTAACTTAGATAAACTTATAAACAAACTAGCTATTACACTCATACATGATCATTCTCTGGCTGCATTCACAAAATGGCAATGAACCTAGCACGTGCTGACTATTTATCTGTACGTTCAGTCTTTGGACCACTTCTTAAATATACAGCACACATATTCCATTCTACATCCTCCATCTTTGAGAAATAAATCATGCAATGTTGATGACATTAATCGACATGCAATCAATATACATAATTCTTTGTCATGCAATTATACAAAACTAAATACATATAGACAATTTTGTCCAAGTTGCTGTGTATTTCACACTAGGTCTGGAAATACGACCAAATCATGTGACATAGAAATTGGAATCATGTCTAGTAACTGGCACTGTCTCTGCTGAATGTTCAACTTTTGGGACATCAGGAACATCATCAGGGCTGGAAGTAGAGGTTGAGACATGTTCTGCAGCAGGAACATTGTCTAGATTGCTCTGAGATCTAGAGTCTGTATCACAGGAACAATGCTGCAATATGGATTCTGATACAGGAAGAATATGTCTCTGATTTCTCCTGTACTCCACACCCTCAGGTTCTACGAAGTAGGATCTTGGGTCTGTACATATACCTGTTATTTGACCAATCTGGTCAAAACCTTTTGCCATTTGTATCCTTATTGTCTCTTCTTCTTTCAATGGATGAAGAAATCTGCTCAATTTATCATAGCTGGACTTCTGGAAAGAACACTTTCTGAATAGTTGAGCTGTAATTGTCCTGTTGTTCTTAGCTTTAGGCCTCAACAAACTGGAACTGATAGGCAACGTTGTTCTGGTTTGCCTAGGTAGAAGTCTCTGAGCAGGCAAGACAAGCATATCGTCGCAGGATATGTTTCTGAGATAACACAAATTCAAAAAGGCATCGGTATTGTCATGCTTTGACCTCTCAAGTAATTGCTTTGCAGTCTGCACTGCACGTTCAGCTAGTACATGTGACTAGGGATGTTCTGGACTACAAGTAACATGTACAAATTCCCATTCTTTTGCAAATTTCTGAAACAACTGACTCATAAATTGAATATCATTGTCAGGAATAACTTTGTGTGGACTACCATGGACTGAGAAATGGTGTTTCAACTTAGTAATAACAACAGTGGTTGTTAGGTTAGGTAGTAAATCAATCTCAAACCAGTTGAATAAGAATCTATCAATGCCAAGTAATGCAGATTGTTCCACTTGAATATATCAGTGGCTACTGTTGACCAAGGTAGCTCAGGAACTTGACTTAGCTAAAGTGGTTCTCTTTGCAAATGCAGTTTAGTACTATTGCATACTGAACAAGAAGAAACTACATTATCAATGTCTTTTGCTATAGAAGGCCAAAATACTAGTCCTCTCACCCTTCTTTTGGTAGATTCAGAACCTGGGAGACCGCAATGCAAATTCTGGATATACTCATGTTGTAAGGAAGTAGGAACAACAGTTTTAGGACCTTTGAAAATAATGCCATCTTCCATCAACATCTCATCTCTGTAAGGAAAATAAGTTTGCACTTCAAGTGTTAGACTAGATTGCTTTGACAGCCATCCAACATTAATGTAGTGATTGAGCTTTTGCAAAACTGGATCAGTCATTGTGTGATCTCTCAGCTCATCAAGTCTCGTGTTAGAAAAATTACGCACTTCCATGATATCAAAGTCGAAATTTTCTGCATGAAGCTGTTCCAATGCATTTCTGGGTGATTTTGATAAGGTATCAGCCAGATAAAGAAGTTTGTCCTTGTATAGACCATTTTGAAGTTGTACTTTTGCAAATGACCATCATTCTTTGTAATCTCACTGGAGCTGAATGCATAGGCTTCTTTAAAACTGTAACTAAAGGTTGGTGATCAGTTTCATTCTGAATACCTCAACCATAAATATAATCATAAAACACTGAACATGCAAATACTATAGCCAAAAGTTCTTCCTCAATTTGAACATATTGCATTTCAGTTTGGGTAAGAGTTCTTACATGCATAGGCTACTGATCTGCCTTCTTGAAAAATGACTACACCAAGACCAGATTTTGAAGCATCACATGAAAGGGTTACTTGTTTATTGACATCAGAGTATCATAATATAGGTGGGGTGACACTTTGCTGCTTAAGGTCTTCAAATGCTTTCTGGTGCTGTTCCAACCAAGACTATGTAACATTTTTGCATGTTAGTTGTCTCAAATGTGCTGCAGCTCACTGAAGTCTGGTTTAAACTTGCCTAAATAGTTGACCATACCAAGAAATCATTGTAGAGCTTGAGCATTATCTGGTGCTGGCATCTCAAGAATGGCTGCTTGCTTGGATGGGTCTGGTTGCAAGCCAGTGCTGGTAAATAAATGACCTACATATGTAACTTCTGGTAGTTTGAATTTGCAGTTCAGAGGATTGAGCTTTAAGTTCACTTCATGTGCTCTGTCTAGAACTCTCTTAAGGTTTCTGTCTTCCTCTGCTTCATCATTGTCTCCAACCAATAAATCATCTACTATTGTGGCACAAGGATAACCTGAAAAAATTTGCTCCATTGCACGCTGAAAGACTTCACTTGCAGAACTTATTCCAAATGACAACCTGAGAAATCTATATCTGCCAAATAGCGTACCGAAAGTAGTCAGTAATGAGGATTTGTGATCAAGCATCACTTACAAAATTAACTCTTTGCATGCAAAACAGAAAAAACAGTGGCATTTGGTATTAGGGCTGTGACTTCCTTGACTGTACACATTGGATGATGCAGTCTCTTTAATGGTCTGTTCAAATCTCCTGAGTCAATACATATTTTGATTTTGTCTGAGCCTACACCCATTCGGTTGGTTCTGTGACTGGACAAAATACACCTTGTCGCACCATTTTATCAAACTGAGCCTTAACTTTATTCTGCATAGCTATCAGAGCTTTTCTTGCTGGTCGGACCACTGAACTGACCTTTGGGTCTAACTTCATAGAATACACAACTAGAAGTTTGCCCAACCTGTCACAGAAAGTCTCAGAATACTCTGAGAAATTAGCTTCTGTAAAATTGGAGCTAGGAGATGTGCTTATGTGATGAACGTTTATTTATTTATTTATTATTTATTTTACATCTGTTGACCCGGAGTGTCTGACTGAGGTGAAACCCTTTTTCAGTGGAGGCCTGGGGAGAAAAGCTCCAATATAGAAAGCATTTTAATAACAGTTATTACACTTATAGAAATATACAAAAAGGTTACCATTCTGGTAAAGTAGTTGACAAGATTAAACAATACAAATCAAAAAAGATAAAACGTGTAAAACATAGGAAATTAAATATTTTAGTTTCAGTAGGTTAGGCAATCTAACAATACTAAACAGAGTATAGACAATAGTACCTAGCAGAGTACAGACAATACTTTAGGAGAATGTCTTAAGAAGTAAAGGGAGTAAGTTGTTATGTTAGGTGGTGTGTAATTGTTATACAATTCAAAGTGAGTTGGTTGTGGTCAAGGTGGTTGTGAACAGTGGCAGGTCTAGTGTTTTTTAAAGTAGTCTTTGGTTGTTGTTGTGTCTTTCGACTTTTCTCGGTTAGGGGTCGCCACAGCGGAGCTCCGGTCCGCTAATGATTGGTAGTTGATTTTTACGTGCCGAGTTACCAGCCCTGATGCACAACCTTCAAAGAAGCTATGCCCATTCACGCATGTCTCCACACAGAAGATGCTCTAGCTGAGAATCGAACCGGACAGCGTCTTACTGTGAGGTGACTAATTTAAATTGTTTGGCGTGAATAAGGTTCCTTATTTCTACTGGGAGTTTGTTCTATGCAATAAAGGGATGATAGCTATATAGATTGCAGCCTGCCTTGGAACTGGGTTTATGAACCTTTAACAGATCTTGGGTTGCGCTTCAGAGATGCCTAGTAGGGCAATATTTAGAGATGAGAGGTGATAGAGCAGAGCAGAAGGGTGGCTGGTATAGAATGAAGTGAATGATTTACAGCTGAGATTGAAGAAGCAGGCGAGGTAGTTCTAACCAGTTTAGGTATTTTAGGAAGAGACAGTGGTGAGATTTATATGTTTGTTGAACAGCAAATCTTGCTATCTTGTGATAGGTTGATTCAAGTTTGGTAAGTAGGGGTGTATTTAGATTAGTGAGTATTTGGGAACAGTAAGTTAAACATGGTAGAAGGTATGCATGAGTAAGAGTAATTCTAGCTTCTGTTGTGAGGAATTTGTTGTTCCTGTACAGGAGTGCTAGCTTCTGATGTTTTTTTTTTATACAGTTGTAAATGTGCAAATCAAATTTTACTTGATTGTCAATGGCAATGCCAACTAGTTTTGTGCTTGATTCAACTTGTATGGGAGTATTGTTTAGGGATATTATGGAAAAGGATGCTTTGATGTGGTTACTAGTTTTAGGGAGAAAAGTAGCAATTTTGTTTTTGTAGGGTTAAGAATGAGCTGGTTATTTGTGAGCCATGCTTCTACTGAGTTAAAGGAAGCCTGGGTAGTTGGAAGCAGTTCAGAAGGTGAATTTGCAATAGTGATGACTGTAGAGTTATCTGCATATTGAACTATAATTGACTGAGAACAAGAAGAGTAAAGTGTGTTGGTGAAAATATTAAAGAGTAATGGTCCAAGAATGGATCCTTTAGGGACACTTGTTCTAACAGGAAGGGGGTAGATAGTACACGGTCCCATCTCACTGACTGCAGCCTGTCAGAGAGATAGCTAGAGAACCATGCAACTGTATCTGGGGAGAAGTTAAGGTTAATGAGTTTGTTAAGAAGCAGAGAGTGAGAGACAGTGCCGAAAGCTTTTGAAAGATCAGGAAATAGGCAAGATCTGAGTTTATTATTGTCTTTGGCTTGGGTAATAGTATTTAGAAAGGATAGTAGAGCTGTGGTGGTACTATGCTGTGTGGGAGTGAGCAAGTTTTCCTGTAAGAGGTAGTGCATAACTTGCTTGTGTACACATTTTTCTAGGACTTTAGAGAGAGGGGAAAGGATAGCAATTGGTCTGAATTAGCAATTTTTCTATGGAGTTACTTCATTTATGAATAGGAAGAGTGTAAACTTGTTTCCAAATAGATGTAACTGTTGATTCAGAGATTGGGTGATTTATTAGGATAGCAAGGGAGTGTGCAACAGTATGGAGAAAATATGAAGGGATGTTGTCTGCAGATACAGAACATGTTTTGAGCTGAGAGAGTAGAGTTTTGATATAGTAAGTGGAGGCAGGTTTGAGTGAGAAGAGGTTTAATGAGTTGATACTTGACTGGGTTTTAGGGGGGTTGGGAGTGTATTGTCAGTGTGGCTTGGGTTAAATAGTTTGGAAATTGTTTCTATAAAGTACTTATTAAAGATATTGGCAATTTCTTCTGATAACTTGTCAGGACAGAGATTAGGTGATGTAGGAGTGCCAGGGTGTATCATGTGGTTCATAGGTTCATAGGTTGGTACTAGACTATCAGTCCTAGGGCCTATGCAAGCCTAGCCATAACAATTCCCTCGATATTTCTTCCCACAATATTTACTTCTCTGGACCCCTGTCTAGCAGGGTGACCTACATGATCCCTGGGGTGAATTTCCTATCTCCCAGCAAATCATCAAGGTTCCTTTTGAAGAGGGCCAAGGAGGTGTTCTGCTTGACATTTATGGGCAGTCTATTCCAGAGTATGGGGAGTCTCTGGGACAGGAACCTATCCCTCCAGCATGTTTTGTTCATTGTGATGACAAGGTTTAGATCCCTGGAGCATGTGGCTCTGAGGGATTGGGATTTCTTTAAGTGGAGCATGTCCAACATATTAGGGTTTGAGATGGCCTTGTATGTTAAGCAGAGATCGCCTCTGAATAGACTATATTCCACAGGGTATAGCTGGAGTTTTTTTTAAATGGTCAGCATATGGCATCTGCTTTAGGCTGTGATTCTTTTAGTGAGGTATTTCTGTGGCCTTTCCAGCTGTTGCAGATGTCTTGTGAGGTACATACCAAAACGGGGCATATAATGGGTAATGAGGGATGAGGACAGTGGGACAATGACCTCCTTTTTTCTGGATGAAAAGCCTTTAGTGATGAAGTGTGCTACATTGAAGGATTTCCTGACTGTTGTGGCGGTGTGGTTATTGAAAGTGAGACCACTGTCCACCTGTGTCCCTAAGTCTCTCAAAAGACTTTCGATGAGTATACTGCCACCTATGTGGTAATTCATGGGTGCATGTTTTTTTCCAAAGGGGATAACTATGCATTTCTTGGCATTAAGCTTGAGCCCATGGCTCTGACACCAGGAATCTGTTTCTGTAAGGCCCTTTTGTAGAATATCCACATCATTTGGGGATTCAATAAAGGCTCCCAGTTTGCAGTCGTCTGCAAACTTTGTTAGCCAGAGTCCCTTAGTGTTGGCCTGTACTTCAGAGAAGTAGATGCCAAACAAGAGTGGTCCCAGGACTGAACCCTGAGGTACTCCACTTGTCACTTGTCTGGAGCTGGATTTGGAGTCAGCTACTTTTACAGTCTGGGTTCTGTCAGTAAGCCAGTTGGCAACCTATCGAGTGATGTAGGGATTTATGCCCAGCTTAGTAAGTTTATCTATGATTCCAGAGTTGGGGATGGCATCATGGGCCTTGGCGAGGTCCAGATAAGCTGTGTGGACCGCCTTACCCTCTTCCACAGCTCTGGAGACTGATTCGAAGAAGTCAATCAGATTCAGGAGACAAGATCGGCCCTTCACAAACCCAAACTGGGTGGGGTCCAGTGTTTGAAGGTTGCCAATGTCTTTGTTTATAAGTTCCATGATAGTGCGTTCCATGACCTTGCAGATAAGGCTTGTCAGACTGATGGGATGGTAGTTCCCGGGATCGAAGACGGATCCCCCCTTGTAGAGTGGGATAACTGTAGCTGTGCGCCACTCAGTGGGCACGAAGCCTGAGGTGAGGTTATAATTAAACATGACACTTAGGTGAGGTGTCAGTTCATTTTGTAGTTCATGTGGTACACAGCCTGGGATGTCATCTGGTCCCATGGATGCTGTATTCTTAACTTTGGAGAGTGTGGTTTCTACCTGTGTGGCCGTGATTACTGGCATTTGCCAATCTTTTGGTATTGAGATGGGCCCTTTAGGGGGTGAGAGGGCGGTGAAGTTGGCACTAAATTGATCTGCCAGGATATTGGCAATATCCTTGGGATCAGTAGATTTAATGCCATTTTGTTGTAGCTCAGAGCAGATCTGAGCATTGCCATTTAGATTCTTGACATAGCTATAGAATGCCTTGTGGTTGTCTTTGGAATCTTTGGCAATTTTATTTTCATAACTAGCTTTTGAGGATTTTATGAGGGATCTCAGCTTCTTACTGAGGCTGGTGAGGGAGTTTTTTGCATCCTGGGATTTTCCTCTTTTCTGCAACAGTTTCTTCCTTCTGTTGTATAGTTTGTTTATAGCAGGGGACCACCAGATTGGCTTCCTTTTTTTGGAGAAGATCATCTTGGTTCTATTTGGGATGGCACAATTCATGCACAAATGGATGTGCTCGTACAGTGCCTTGGTGTAGGATTCTGCAGTTGAACTTACAGATCCCGTCTGCATGGGTGTCGTGAAGTTTGTCACTTCTGACTTTAGTAGCATGAAGTTGGCTTTGGAGAAGTTTTTTAAGTAGGTTTCCTTACTGGGGGGTGGGGGTGAGATGTGGATGTCAAGGGTGATTTGCTTATGGTCAGACCTGACCAATAAGTGGGTGACCACTAGTGTGGAGCATCTATCTCCCATATTGGTAATGACCAGGTCTAGGATATTGGAGCCCCTTGTGGGACAATGGATTAGTTGATCCAGGGCGTTGGACTTTATGAATTCCAAGAACCGTTGGGAAAAGGAGTTGGTACCCGAGTAGTTTTCCCAGTTATTGGCAGGGTAGTTGAAATCACCCAGTATTAGGGTGTTTGATTGTATCTTAATATTTTCCAGTATGTTTAGAAAGGTGTAGTGAGAATCTTGGGGCATGGTGGGGGATCTGTAGCAAGCTACAATTTGGATTGCAGACTTACCTAGTGTTAGTTGCACCTGGAGAATTTCAGATGCATTGTGTTGGACATCTAGCCTTGAGGTGTGACTATCCTTGGTGAATATGGACACTCCTCCACCTTTAGTGTTTCGGTCTTGGTTTTGTGGTGAAAAGTGTGGTAAGCGTTGTAGCCTGGTATTGCAGGGGCGCTCTCTGGAGCCAGGTCTCAGTTACTGCACAGATATCAATGTTCTCCATTTTTAGGAGTGCCCCGAGAGAGTGCATTTTGAGGTTTAGACTTCTAGCATTGAGTAGCATTGCCTTTAGATTTTGCATGTTTGTATCTGTTATGGTGGTGGTTTTATCCTTTGAACCTTGCCTAAAAAAGGCACTATAGGGGTGGCAAGAGCTTTAGCCAGCAACCTGAAACCCAGGGGTGATAGGTGCAGACCATCTCTGGCAAAGCATTGTGGTTTGTCAATCATGTCTTCCCAGGCATACAAATACTGGATCCCCTTTGAATGACACCAGAAGCTTAGCCAATTGTTGAAGTCAATCATTTTGTCCTTATACTGTGGTATCATTCTGGGTGAAGGCAGGATGCTACTCAGAGCTAGGGTCATACCTGCCTGGGCCACATGATCCAAGAGCTCTTCCATGTCTCTTTTCATGTAGTCCAGGGAGGTACGTCACAAGTCATTCACTCCAGCATGAACAATGACAGAGTCGTACTTGTACTTGTGGAGTGACTTGAGTGCATGTGTTATGTGGCGGACCCTGGCACCCAACAAGCAGCTGACTGTAGTTTTCTCCTTATTCACCCTGGTGAGTGGGACATCAGTGTGCCTGACTATAAAGTCACCTATGGCAAAAGTGTTGGGTACATTGTCTTGCCTTAGGGGTTGTTGTCGGGTGGCACACTGGTGTTGTGAGCTATGTGTCACTTTGGTTATGACTGGTGTTTGTGTTTCAGCTTCAGAGGCCCTTGTTGTTTGGGCAGGTTAATGTTAAGGGCCTCTGCATATGTGGGTTTAGTGTTGCTATGTGTGGGTGTTGATGGTGTGGGTTTTGAAGGGCTATGAGTTGCTTGAGGTGTAGGGCAGGTGTTTACCTTCTCTTTACTGTCTAGCACAATCTTGGCCAGAGAGAGCTTTGCTTCCAGTTTGGCTATGTAAGTGCATCTCTCGCAGGTTGTAATGTTGGGTGGTAGGAGGAGAGGATTCTCTGTGTACATGAGGCAGTTGCCGCATTGCCCCAGTATGCCCAGATTCACCAGGTGGACAGGAGAAATCACCGGAAGCTGACCCTTGGACATGCCTGTTTAGGTGCTTTTTTTGTAAAGTTTAAGAGCTGTTTACCCTTACCTTTGCAAGGTACTTTGCAATTATAGGCTGTTTAGTGCCTACGATTAATTTCTCCTTATTGACAAGGAGAGTTGAGTGCTTGTATCAGTTTCAGGATTCCTAGTGCTTTCCAGCAGGTTCTAGAGCAAGTGCTAGTCACAAGGGTTCAGATTTTAGTGCTACTACTAAGAAACCAGCTAGTTCTAAGGGAAAATTTGAAGAGCAGACTTTCTGGCACCTGGAATACTTTAACTGTAGCCTTGCAGTGCTGCACGATGCAAAAAATGTGTAAACACATGCATTTTTAAGCCAGAAAGTTGAAAGGGATAGAAATCAGCCCAAAAAGGCTAATAAAATTACAATTTCAGAGCTGGAAACCACTCCTCTAGTGTTAGATAGGCAGTACAATGCTCACAATTCCCACTGGTAAGCAGTAGGACTTCCCTCTACCACAGCAAGGTCTGGATAGCTCTGAACACAGAAAATAAAGTCCTGAAACCAGCAAAGCCTAGGATATGTACTGGCTAGGAAAGGTGGGAAATGAGCAGACAATAGTATATATTTTTTGTTAAAACAGGCTAAACAATGCAATAATACAGTAAATAAACACAGAAAAGGCTAACACACGTGAGTGTGTAGTCCTAAACAGGAAATGCAATTAAAACTCTACAAAATTAGCAATTTAGAACTTTTTAAATGAAGCAAGGCAAGTGCACAACTGAAAAACGATTTAACAGGCATTAATACAGCAAAATAAGTAGCTAGTCTACATATACAGAGAAGTCTATATATATATATATATATATATATATATATATATATATATATATATATACAGAAAAGCAGCTAAAACACACAAACATTTCAGATGTAGTGCAACCTAGAGCACTTGAGTTGCTGCAATATTAAGGCAATTACAGTTATAATAAATGCTCAAAAATACACTCTATATTTCCAAAATGTTTGAGAAGTACAGTCAGAACACAAGGAGAATCAGGCAATTTTTTTTAAAGGGAAAAAGGAGAAACAGAAGGCCTTCTCAGATGTTCTCTCTATATTAGGTAGAATGAGTTAATTATACTAGACTGGGAGGAGTGTCCCAGATCAAATTTACAGTAGGGGTGGGCAACTGCAAAGCCACCAAATATAACAACAAGACATGAACAGGGAGGGAGGGTGGTGACCAATACTAAAGCTATTAGCCTACACTCTTTAGACAGTAAACACTACAGAAAGTCACAAAATAAAAGTTTTTAAACAGGTAAAGGAGTAAAGAGACTCTACAGAATGCTTTTAACTGCAAACAAATCAGTTACCCATGCAATTAGTTAATAGCAATAAAATACACTAAAAATAATGCAGCAGGCAATACAAAGTGCTATATATAAATTGCTAGAAACAATAATCAATATAACTAATCCAAATAAAACAGGATACTTATATATCTCAGATCAGAGTTGTAGTCAAAGCCCCTCCTCCACTCTGCTCAGTGTGTATAGACAGAAATCCTCTCAAAGTTAGTGCTTAAATACCAGAAGATACAACCTTAGACAACTTTTTTTTAAAAAAAAGCACAAAAGAACCAGCCCCCACTAGCCAGCAGCCAATTAACACAATCTAGCCAAGGTAAAGAAAGGCTTCTGTTAATTCAAGATGGCCTGTTCATGTGCTTTGAACACTCACTGTAGAAACAAACAGGCCCAGAGCCAGCAAATCTGAACTAGGACAATACTAAAGCTATTAGCCTACATTCTTTAGATAGTAAAAACTATAGAAAGCCACAAAATGAAAGTTTTTAAACAGATAAAGGAGCAAAGAAACTCTACAGAATGCTTTTAACTACAAACAAATCAGTTACCAATGCAGATTAGTTAATAGCAATAAAATACACTAAAAACTATGCAGTAGGCAACACAAAGTGCTATATATAAATTGCTACAAACAATAAGTATAAATAATCCAAGAAAAACAGGATACTTATATATCTCAGATCAGAGTTGTAGTCAATGGCCCACCTCCACTCTGCTCAGTGTGTATAGACAGAAATCCTCTGAAAGTTAGGGCTTAAATACCAGAAGATACAACCTTAGACAACTTTTTTTTTAAAAAGCAGAAAAGAACCAGCCCCCACTAGCCAGCAGCCAATTAACATAATCTAGCCAAGGTAAAGAAAGGCTTCTACTAATTCAGGATGGCCTGCTCATGTGCTTTGAACAATCACTGTAGAAACAAAGAGGCCCAGAGCCAGCAAATCTGAACTAGGACAATACTAAAGCTATTAGCCTACACTCTTTAGACAGTAAACACTACAGAAAGCCACAAAAATGAAAGTTTTTAAACAGATAAAGGAGCAAGGATACTCTACAGAAGGATTTTAACTGCAAACAAATCAGTTACCCATACAGATTAGTTAATAGCAATAAAATGCACTAAAAACTATGCAGCAGGCAATAAAAAGTGCTATATATAAATTGCTAGAAACAATAATCAGTATAAATAATCCAAAAAAACAGGATACTTATATATCTCAGATCAGAGTTGTAGTTAACGCCCCTCCTCCACTCTGCTCAGTGGTTTAATGCATTGCAGAATTTTTTGGGGATTATACTTAAATATAGTTGGGGATTATAATAGAAATCTTTTTTGTCTTTGTTGATGAGTTTTTTTGGTTTGGTTTCTTAGTTCTTTGTACTTTTGTAAGTTAGTTAGGCATTTGGTTTGTACCCATATTTTCCAAGCTCTGTCCCTAGTTTTCATGAGGGTATGGGTGGTTTTAGATAACCAGGGAGAAATGTATTGTTTTTACACAAACTTTTCTGGGTGGAGCTAGATAATTTAGAAAGCTATGGAAAGTTGAGTTGAAGGTTTCTACTACTTTGTCTAGTGGAATCTGTGTTAAGCAATTCCAGTCCACTTTAGAGAGGAGGGTACAAAAAGTATCTGGGCTAAAGTTGGATACTTTCCGGCAGGTGATAATCCGGTGTGGTTTAGGGAGATGGGTGGTACATCTGAGTACCTTTATAGGTGGTGATCACTCAGGGAGTCTGGTAGTGTTTCTTGATTATGGTATCTGTAGGGATTAGAGACTAGTATCAAGTCTATCAGGGACCTAGGAGAATGCGAGTTATTAGTGTGGGTTGGTTGGGAGATTAGTTGTGTAAATCTGTAGATATTAATATGATGTGGCGACTGTGAATTGCTGAGGTTCAGCCAATTAATTTTAACATCCCTTAGAAGGATGGTTTCATTAGGGATGCTTTGGGAAAGATATGAGGGTATATTTTTCAGCAGGGGAATGTTATCCCCTGGTGGAATATATATGGCTACTACTGTAATGGAAGTATAGTCATTATGTTTAAGATTTGCTAACAATATTTTTGATGGTGCAAAAGAGGGGACTGGTTGCTTAGGATGGGAGATGGTGAGTTTATTTGAATAGACTATAGCAATACCACCACCTTTTTTTCTTTAGGCAGTCTTGGTGAAGTATGTTGTACCCAGGGGGGAGAATGTCTATATTTTGATGTTGGGGTTTAAGCCAGGTTTCACTGACAGAGATAACTTCTGGGGTATGGTAAGATACCCATGCATGAAAGTGGTTTAGTTTGTTAAGGATACTTCTAGTATTGATAGAGTAGAAAGAGACTTGTTTATTTGATAAGGATGATTGGCTAGGGTTGGGAGAGATATTTAGTGAAGTGCAGGAGTTTGTAGTCGGACCAGGATTAGGGTTTATGTCACCTGCTAGGAGTAAGGTATTTGGGAAATAGTAAAGATTTACTTTTAGGGGGTAGTTGTTGAGGAATTTAGTCTTATTATTTGGTGTAATTTGGTTGGAGGGAGGATTTTTTATTTTAGGGAGTGATATATCCATTGGAAGGATAGCTGCAGTGATGGCTATGGATTGCAGAGGGTAAGAAAAGATGTCTATGTGGGGGGTTGGTGTCGACATTATGGATAGGGCTCAAGAGATTGGGAGGAGATATAATGGTGAGTAGGAGGAGCAGAGGAGGTATGAGTATGACAGAAATGATTGGGAGTGGCATATTTTAAAGGAAAAGAGGTGTAGTAGTTGAGAGATGATATCCTGATGGAATGAATGAGATAGGACTGAGAGTAAAGGAAGGGGTGGTAGGCAGTAGTAAGCTGAGAAATATGGAGGTAGGTATAAGTAGTGATAAGCTATAGTAACCATAAGTTAAGTTAAGACTAGTTTGTGGAATTTAGATTAATTAAGGAAGGGGAGGAGTTGAAAGATGGGTAGAGATTTTTGGTTAGGTATAAAGGAAATTATATGGGGGTGGGTGGAGATGGGGGTGGGAGGTGAGCGACGTGAGCCCAAGGATGGTGAGAGCGAATGGAGTGGGGCTACCCCTGTAAGGATGGATTTAGTAGAAACAATCAGCTAAGCATGAGACCTAATGAGGGGAACTCTGCAAGTCAGTATACCACATGTTTTAGTAAAAGGAAATAGATTCATTCTCAAACTGTCTCTGAGACCCAATAATGGCTGCACAAGATTTCGAACTACATAGAATAACAAGCTGTAACAATTCCTTTCCCAGTAACAAGAAAGCACTACTGAACCCTCAGTTTGAATTTCTTCACCTCCATAAGCAACAAGATTTGCACAACTAGTCATATTGAGTTGTTCATTAGCTCTCACTTTAGCAAAAGTATCTGCTGACATAACATTATACTTTGAACCAGTGCCTACTTTGAGCACAATAGATTTACCATTGATGTGGACATTACAAAACACTTCATTTTTTGTCAACAAATTTACTGCATCAACCTTCTCACCAATTACTGACACACCATCTACTTAGAAAGTGGACTGCTGCAATTCTACTTGATCAATTTGCTTTTTTGAGTGACCCTTCTTTATAACTGTGTGAGATTTACTTGATTTGCAAAACTTTTGAAAATGTTTCCTTTTTTATACTTGTGGCATTGCTGACCAAATGCTAAGCATTTCTCTCTTTAAGACTCATGGTTTGCACCACACTTGCGACAGTTAACAATGAAGCTGGATTTGGGTTTTGCTGTCTCATGCCTGTGCTGCACTGAGCATCCTCCTTTCTTAGAACTTGCTGGAAAACTACATGATTTCCCTGGTGGACCAGCAGGGGCTGTGGCTGCCATGTGCTTAGGCCTGCTTTTGCTTGCAATGTGTTGCATACTGTCTACACTTGCTCTGGAGCTTGTTGAAACCATAAGCATCACTTGCAAGCATACTTGTGTGCCTTTCTGTAACTTCATGGACTTGTCAGATCTCGATAGCTTTATTCAATGTTAAATCACTGTCAGAAAATGTTTCTCACTGCAGCACCACTAATGGCACACATGAGTCTGTCCCTTATCAACTCATCTTTTAAATCACCAAACCTACATGTTTCAGCTTTGTTTCTCAGGTCAGTTATATAAGCTGAAAAAAGTTCCCTGGTTTCTGATCTCTTGTGTAAAACAAGTGCCTCTCTAATGTAATATTTGTCTGGGGGTTACACATTTCCCTGAATTTACATTTCAAACACTCTTCCCTTGATACAGCCTGCACAACAATATGACTATTTTCTCCTTCTCCTTTATCTACTGCTGTTGCATACACAAATGAATGCTCTCTTTTAATGGTCTCTGACCCAGCTAGGTTTAGCAAAATGAATGCCCTGGTGCATGCATCTCTGTCAGAATAATCTGCTTGTTTAAAAATATCATACTCTTGCTCAAATACTCTCCAATTCTTTGCACTATTTTGATCAAACACTAGTGGTGAGGGATTTTGAAATCCATCTGCCATAATAACACATACCAGTGAAGACTTTTGCAAATATGGATGAACATACACACATACACATATGCCAGAAATGTATGCCAGTACTTGTAACTTTGCCCAGTAGCACAACAAGCCTCCAAATTACTGAACTTTGTGAAATAAGTCTCCTGGGCACTGTAATACTGTTTAAATTACTGTACTGTAAGAAATTACTTCTTATCAGTTTAAGAAACATTTTGATATAACTGCACTGTGCGAATGAGCTGGGCAGAAGAAGCACGGAGTGAGAAAATTTTTGAAGTAACTACACTTTGCAAATAAACTCTACACAGCACACTGAAACTTCTATAAAATGGTGGTACTTTGCTAAATAACTCTCTACAGTGCAAGAAACACTCTGCAATGACAGCAGTTTGTGATTAGACACACCCAGCATAAAATACTTTTCGAAATAGCTGTATTTGATTTCACTTTACAAAATAGTTGCACTTTGCACACAAATAAACTCTTCAGAATAAATGCACAGTAATAAGCACACACTGTTGGCACTTTTACCCAATTTGAGATACTTTGAATAACTCTAGTTATGCTCTGAATACAATATGAAGTAGTAGTCATGCCAAAGCACAGCACTTTGCAAAAACATGCAGTCACCTTGCTTTATGTACACTTTATGTTCCCTTTTTACTCTTAGTATATTCATTTTGCTGATGTTATCTCTTTTTATGCCCAATGTTCTTTTGTTCTACTCTAAACATGCCCATTTTATATTAAACATGCACATTTCACTCTAAACACACTTGTTTTGCTTTGAAAATTTTAGTTTTGCAATTCTGAGGTAATTTCTAATCTCTTATGGGCTTTTTTGACAATTATTTTATCAAATATCTTAATCTTAAACATTTTGTGTCTTTCACTTGTTTAATAATGTGGTTTGTGCTCTCGTAATGCTTCATGTCATCTTTTTTATAACATAAACTGTTCATGTTTTCATTACCTTTGGTTCTTTCCTGGCTCTTTTTCATGCACATTTCTTTTAGTTTACCTTCACTGTTATTTGTAACCAAATACCTCTGAATATCAGTCTCTGGAATTCTGGTTCTGAAACCATGTCGCTCATTTAGACAAGTTACAATAGACAAGACTTTTTGGGTTCTGTTCAAGCAGCTTTATTATGTACAAACACATCAGGATTGAGGCTTAATATCTTTAACTTAGATAATCTTATAAACAAACTAGCTATTACACTCATACATGCTCACTCTCTGGCTCCACTCACAAAATGGCACTGAACCTAGCATGCGCTGACTATTTATATGCAGGTTCAGTCTTTGGAATGCTTCTTAAAGATACAACACATGCATTCCATCCTACATATTTTATTACTCATCATTTTTATTTATTAAGTCTAATAAAGTGTGCATCTGATTGGTGTGGTTCCTTCCAGATCCCCCACAATCATTCCTATACCTCAAACCTTTCCAACCTGCCCACTTTTGACACGTTGCTTCCAACGCTGGATGATAACCAGCACATTCATTCTCTGTACAGAGCAACAGACAGTCGGGTATTGCATTCCAATTTGGAGATGAGAGCCAGGTTTAGGTAAACTTTCATTTGAATGAGTGGTGACTACCTCCCATCTTATCTACTTCCCAGCAGCAGTGGGCATTTTTTGCTTTTGCTACTGTCTAGAAAGTTCCTTGCATGCAGCTGCAAATGTCCTCCTGACTTTCATGCAGTGTAAGTCACACTAGCACTGTAATTGCTATCGGTAGTCACTCAACATTCCTTTTGGAGTTAGTGGTGTTGCATGGCCCACTGCCTCCCTTCTCCCTTTATGGGCAAGCTGCAAACCACTCCTCAGTTCCATGCTAACTGCTTAATTTCCTCCAGAATTTGAACCAAGAGTGTATGGTTTGTACTCAGGGTGTCATTAATCTATGCCACAGGGTCAAAGTCTACTCGTTTATTGCCTGGACATTTATATATATAGCTCCACTTGTTTAGGTGTAGAATTGCAATCATAGAATGCTTTAATATACTTGAGCTTGAAAATACCACCTGCACTTAGAACGCACAGCAGAAAGCAATGATAAGTAAACTTAATTTTGCAAAACATAGTCATTTAATTATTTTAAGTAATTTCTTTCATGTGGCAACATCAATCTATCTTTTTAGCTGCTATAGTTATCATATATTCTGAATTTGTAAATAAAAGCATAATTGACGCAATACTTAAAATACCCTGTTTCATTCTGACTTACCAGTCATTAGATGTACAAATCACTTAACTACATCTTCAATTTTTCTGCAATGCTATATTAGATTACTCTAGTAATCAGAAAAAGGTGGAATGAGTGACCATCTACTGAAGACAGTTTACAGCTAGATAAAAGGTGACCAAGGATGTGATTAGACTAAAAATAAGATACCTGTGTTTTATTTTTGGCAAAAGTATCTATCTTAACAGTAATGCATGTCTGAATAGGTTATCATGTATTCATTCATTTTCCAGTGCCCACTTTCAAGGTCATAAGCAGAGAATTCCTATTATTGTTTTTTAGACAGCATAGGGACATCAGACCATGTGATTGGCATAGGTATTTGCCAAACTAAAAAATGTTATTTAAGGAATTTTATTTTCTATTTAGGTTGCTTTTACTATCTGAAGAAACGTACTCTCTCAGCTCAATTCCAGTTAAATGTTACATAACTGCATGCATCATTAATTATTGAGGCATACAAATATGCATCATTAATTAATGTTTGCATGCTACATTGCATTCAGATCATGAGTGTCACCACTGTGCTACTATCTAGTTTTCCCGTAGCAAGTCCAGACTATCACTTCTTAAGGAGAGCAGTGATGACAGGTCATATAACAGCCACATCAGCGAGTCTTTAGTAGCCGAAATTACAGTTAAGATAGGTAGAAATATTTTCTGATGTCCTGTCCGGCAATGTGAAAATACCAGGGAAAAATAAGCACCCAGAGCTGTATGGCTTTAATCAAAAAGGTGGTTTTGGATCATTTTAAAGTCAGAAGAATAAACTCATTCACCTTGGACACTGTTCTTGTCATCATTTTCCATAGAGTGCTCTCACCTCTCCTCTGCTTGCTGCTCATATCTATATTATTAAATATCTGATGGTCGTGGTGGTAAAGTACTAAAGTGTTAAGGCTGCATTTTGAAAATGAGCTTCATCCTGAAATCCTGGGTTTAATTCTTTCAGTTTCCACAAGTAAACTGCATCCCTCTGAGTAAGTCACTTAAATTGAGAGTGCACTTAGAACACTCAAAAAAGGGATACCTGTATCCAGTGGACTTAACAAGTTAACAGCTAAATCAATAAAAAAACCTGAAATATTGTGAGTGCTTTACTGTTTCTTTTCTGCATAAGCTCAGTGTAATATATTTCTTTTAAACACACGCCATACATGCTTTGAAACTTTTCTCAGAACAAGAAGATGTTAAGATAGCTCAAATAACTAAAGTAATAATTCCGTAACTGTACACTGATTTTTCTTTTGGCAGTTAATATTGTGCTGCAAATGTGCCATTTTGTATGAAACTTGCACTGTTACTTTTATCATCCTAGTACCTTACAAACTGCTATATTCCTGACAGCTCCAGAGGAGAAAATTTACTCAATATACCATTCTAACTCTGGCATTCATGTTCTTTTCAAAGACAAACCTATGTACCCTATAAACATACAGCCTGGATGACAGTGATGGCAGATTAGGCATTTATTGCACTGATGCTAGTGGGATTTTCTTCTAATACTACTAATGCCTTTGGATTGTCTCTAAAACAGCATTCATACTCGTCACAGCTGAGCTCTGTTTTATGAATGTGCCAATACGTAATTTAACCTGTTTTAGAAATATGAACATACATGCTATAATAACCTTTAACAAGAAAAAGATAAATCTGATATGTGATATAAAAAAAATCTAACTGAATAAACAAAGCACAAACCACACTAGAATATCAGGAGAGAACTGCAGTCAACTTTAAGTATACTAGAAATTTATCTCCAATTTTCATCCATAAAAGACCGATAATAAAGCTGTGTTACACTTAAAGTTGACTGCAGTTCTCTACTGATATAATAACCTGTATCTGAAAATAAAAAAAGACCAAGCTTGTCATCCCGTTGTACCAGATATATCACATTAACAGCCATGTAGTTTTTGCTGTGCTATATCTTGACATGCTCTTTATTCCAACAGCAGGGTTTCATATATTTCTGTATAAGTAGCTACATGATTGTTCATCTAAAAATGCTGCTCATAAACTTTTGCTATGTCCTTGGTTATGTGCTGGCATCCTGTGCATGCATTGACTAGCAGAACCATTAGTGTGAGTACTATATTGTCGAACCTTACAATAGTGAACAGCCGCTATAGCAAGGTTTGACAGTGTAGTGCAGATCACACTATAGTGGGGATTGGGAAATGTACCCTTTCCTCAGTGTAGTGTGATCTGGGAGTTTGTATATATAAGTAAGGGGGTGTGGGGGGTGCAGCAAAACATGTTAAAATATGTTTAGCGGCTAAGAGAATTTCAGTGAAGCTGAAATGTTCGACATTCGACTTCACTGAAATGCTCAGTTCGGCATTTTCTGTGGTCGGTGTTGTGATTTCCAAACATTTTCTTTGGATATATGCACTTTCAGCCACAGTAGTGTTGAACATGTGATAGTAAACCACTATATATATATATATATATATGTATATATATATATATATACACACACATATATATATATATATATATATATATATATGTGTATATATATATATATATATATATATATATATATATATATATATATATATATATATATATATATATATATATATATATATATATATATATATATATATATATATATATATATATATATATATATATATATATATATATATATATATATATATATATATATATATATATATATCCTTTTTTTTTTGTACAAGGCAGTGGACTGCCTTCAGCCTTCAACACATTTGCTGTTTATATATATTAATTCCATGGTTGCTGTACCTTGGAGCAACAGGGTTTCTTTATAAATCACAACACTCGTGGGATTAGTACATAAAACACAGAATCACATTGCAGTGAATGCACTTCTAAGTGTTAAATTGTTTGGCACAGCTCTTTTACCTTGCTTCTGGAAAAAGAGCATGCTGTCTTAAGAGATATGCAACATTGTAGCCAGTTTTTCTTATTAATATGTTGTTTTCTTTGTATTTTCGGCTTTTCCCAGTTAGGGGTCGCCACAGTGGAACTCTGGTCCGCTAATGATTGGCAGTAGATTTTTATAGTGCAGAGTTGCCAGCCCGATGCCCAACCTTCAGTGAAGGCATGCCCATTCACGCATGTCTTTCGGAGGCCACTCGACCGTGGGGAGGACATGCAGACCTCTTGCTGTGAGGCAACAATGCTACCGCTGTACCACCGCAGCATATCCTATCAATATGTAGTTTAATTTGTTTAATACTACTGTTAAATGTCCTTCAGATTGCAGATAAAAGAATCTCTAATCTGTGGAGGAGGGTATTGTCGCATTTAATGAAAATCATTAGGATTATTATCAAAATGACATATACTTTAAATAATGTATTTAATTAACATTATGCAGTTGTTTAGTAATGAGCACAAGTGAAGCAGAAGTTTCCACAACATATATTGCTAGAACTGGATAGTCAAAATGATTTTTCATAATAATGCATTAATACATTATGCTGGTTTCTTAAAAATATATACTGTCAGTTACACAAACAAAAGATCTCTATCAGTTATCAAGACAACGACAAAGAAGAAAGATAATAAGGACTGGATTGTCATCCGTCATCATTCATAAGGGATGCCAGCAATAATCTACTCACCGGTCTGGTGTGCATCAACCAGAAAGTGTAAGAGGAGATCCAGCACCTTTGAGTGAAGAAATCCCCACAAAAATCTGTCCTGCCCTACACCGCTTAAAATGAAGGAGGAAGAGGAAGAACTCGCCATAGAAGAAGTAAGAACAACACTAAGAAAAATGCAGTAAAAGAAGGCAGCAAGGTCAGACAAAGTCAAAATAGACATGATCAAGATGTTGAGTGACTTACGGGAGAAATACCTCCTGGTTGATCAAACAGTGTTATGAATAGAAAGATGTATCTTTTTTTTCTCAAAAAATTTTTTATTAATTATATGAATAGCAAGACAATTAAAAGATTATACATAACAAGAAGGCATAAATGAACATATAACAATTCATCTAGTGATAACAACCTTCATGAGATTTTGATAAGTTATTTAGAAATAAAACATACACCATATGTACACTATATACAAGTTAGGCAACCTGAGAGAAAAAAAAAAAAAAAAAAAAAAATATTTAACATTAACTATTTAATATGTTTAGAACCTTTTCTAACACAACCTTTCTAATAGCTTTTTTGGACTTCCACCTAAGTATCTTTGAGCATCAATAAATTTAAAAGCCATTTTCTGGAAAGTAACCCATTTTAATTTAGAACGATCAATCCAATTTTGTATTATATAAAGTTTTAGTAATGAGCAAATAAAAATGACAACATGAATATCAACTTTTGAAAGATGAATCAATGGAATATGTAGAATAGCAAATTCCCGTCAATGTGGATTTTGATATCCCATTTTCTGCAGTCTGACTTTCAAAGATGTCCACAATCTGTGAGAAAAATGACAATACCATAGAATATGAAGGAGGTCTGCTTGGGGATGAGAACAGCATGAACACGAAGGGGACTTATTTGGGTTAAATTTGTTTAATTTGATTGGGGTAAAGTAGGCATCATTATTAATCATTAATTGTGTATGCTAATTTTTTAAAAGGGATAAATTCCTTAGTGTGTCTAATAGCCAGGACTTTCTGAGATTCTGACAATTGGGAATTATAATTCAACCAAACATTAGATAAAAGACAGTTGTGGTCCATCATTAAAGAATTAATTAATTTATATGAGTTTGAGAGCATTTTATCAGATGATAAAAGTATTTTGATAATCGTGTTAAGGTTTTCAATTGTGAGTCTATGGGGACCAGAGATACAAATTTGTTTTTAATTATTGCTCTTAGTTGTGTAAGAACTGGTGAGTAATTCCAGTTTACTTTCAATAACTTACGCCAGTCAGATAAAGGCAAGTCAAGATATTTCAAAACATCTCCTACTTTTAGATTTTTAATTAAAGGATAGTTTGTTAAGTTCAAAAGTTTATTGTCCAATAATATATTTGGGTTTAGATGAATTGGCTGAACATGGTGCGAGATCTTTTCTAGTTTACACATTTTGAGTAAGGTTTGGAAATCTCTAATCTTTTGTTTAAATACTGTAGATATATTTTTAATAAATAAACTATCCAGAGAGATAAAGGGAATAGCTTCAGGATTTAAATTATTAGAAATGACATAATTATACCATAATTTTATCCATAAAGGGTGATTTGGATAAGAAGTGTTATTGAATTTAGAGATAGTAAGAAGTTTATTGGATGAGACAATCAAATAATAGAGATAAAGATTAGGTAAACCCAAACCTCCCTTGTCCTTGAAAATGCCAATCTAGAATAGGAAATTCTAACAGATTTAGGGAACCATATGAATTTTGCCAAAGCTTTATTTACAGACTCAAAAAATTTTTTTGAAATTATCTAATCAGATGATGAGAATTGGTAAAGAAATTTAGGCAGAATATTCATTTTAATAATGGCCACCCTTGAAAGAAATGAAAGGTTTAGATGCTTCCATCTGTCCATATCAGACAATATAGAGTTCCATAATTTATTAATATTATTTTGAAAGGAAGATTTATTATTGTGTTCTAAATTGATTCCTAAATATTTTATATTATAAGTAAACTGAAAATGATCATCTGGAAACAAAAAAGATTTGTGTGCTAAATGATTTAAGGGAAAAATATGAGTTTTGTAGAATTTAAAAGATAGTTGGAAACCAAAGAAAAATAATCAATAGAATTCATTATTTTTCTGTAATCAGATAATGGAGTTTGAAAGTAGATTACTAAATCATCCACAAAAGCAGAGAAATGAATATTAGTATTAAGAATTCTAGGGATGTTATGAAAAGTATTTTGAGTAATAAACAATAGCAAAGGTTCTAAGTAAATGTTGAAAAGAAAAGGGGACAATGGACAACCCTGTCTTGTTCCTTTAGTGATCTTTATCGAGCAGAAAATTGACCATTAATGTATAGTCTAGTAAACATATTCTTGTATAAAACTTTTAAAAATTTATAAAGAATAAGGGAATATTAAAACATAACATAGTTTGAAATAGAAAGTTCAACATACTCTGTCAAAGGCATTTGATGCATCTATAATCAAAGCATATATAGGGTTTGGATTTTTCTTAATGAGATGAAGTATAGTCTCTAAAGATAGAGTATTATCCCAAGCATGTCTCTGAGACATAAAACCTGATTGATCTGATGAGATAATTGAGGGTAAAATCCGTTTCAATCTGTTAGCCAGAATAGATGACAGAATCTTAATATCCACGTTAATTAAAGAAATGGGTCTATAATTTACTGGGTCAGATTTATCTTTATTATTTTTAGAATTAGAATGGTTTTGGATGTGTTCCAATGAATATCTGAGATATCATTAACTCTTATATGATTGTAAACTTTAAATAGAAAGGAAGAACTACCAATTTGAAAGTTTTGAAAATTCTGGAGTAAAACCATCAGGTCCCGGAGATTTACCCAATTTAAGATTATCTATTGAATCCGAGATTTCTTGTACCGATATAGGGGTAGAAAGTAGTTTTGCTGATTATCATTAAGTTTAGGGAACTGCAAAGAGTCTAAAAGAGTTTTGAGTGATTATCTTTAACAGAATTAGAAGAACCTGAATATAACTCAGTGTAAAGAGAGGTGAAAAGTTGAATAATCTCTTCATCAGTATTATATAATCTGTTATTATAAGATAAAGATGTAATATTTGGATTTCTGAAGTTAACTTTAATAATTCTCGCTAACAATTTAGATGGAACCTGGGCCCACTCTGAATATGAAGCAAGTAGCTTTTGTTCAGCTAAGGAGAGGTTATTTTGGTGAAGCAGAATTAAATCTTTCTGACAATCAAAAATTTGTTTTTCTAAAGTAGCATCATAGTTCAGACTAAGATGATTTTCCAACGAAGAAATTCTTGATTTTAAGAATTCCTCTTTCTTAAAGTATTGTTTTTTGAAAAAAGCAGCTTTACTAATAAATAAACCTCTTAATCTTGCTTTACATGCAGCCCATTGTATGTCATAAGGAATGTCTGATGATTCAAGACTATGAATAGAAAGATGTATCTTGGATGACTGGAGAATAAGCATTCTAGTGTAAGTATGCAAAAACAAAGGGGACATTCAAAACTATGCACACTACAGAGGTATCAAACTAATGTCTCACTGCATGGAAGTGCAGAAGACGATGGTTGATGAATGAAAGTGCAGAACTGTAGGAAATAAGATGGGAGATGATGTGACTGAATTCAGATCAGCAAGCATCACAACCTACCTGATGTCTGCAGTGAGACAGATAGTGGAGAAGAAGCTATAGATTAGGAAAGAGTCTGATTTGGCATTCCTAGGCTTGGAGAAAGCTTATGAGAATTTCTCAATAAAGCAGATCTGGATAACTGTGATAATCCATAGTTTCAAGACATTTGTATAATTATGGCAGGTTACTTATCTGGATAAAATGGCACAAGTATGTACAGTGCTCAGGTTCTCAGTGGGAGTAGGTATGCATCAGGGTTTAGCTTTGAGCCCACTGCTGTTCATACTGGTAATGGACTACATTAGCAAACTGACCAGAGGGGCAGATCAACAATGCTGCTGTATGCAGACAATGTTGCACCTCAAGAAGATTCTGAACAGGAACTTCAGCAATTGATAGGAGACTAGAATGCAAAACTGAAGCTATGTAGAATGAAACTGAACACAGACAAGACAGTTGTCAACGCAGCAAATGGGGAATTCACAAGAAGCTGAAAATTGAGATTAATAGCTTTAATTATCTGGGATGGGTGTTTGAGGTGAAGGAAAGTCTAAATGAAAAAGTCAAAGCTAGAATCTTAGGTGTTGCTGTCAACTGGCACAGGGTGTCAGGGATAGTGTATGACAAAAGAATACCAACGAGAATGAAAAGTAATGTGCCCTATCAGAGGTAAAACCAGTACTTCTGTATGGCACAGAAACCTAGGCAGTGAAGGTAAAGCAGATGGTGAAGCCTGAGTTGATGGAAATGTGCCTGAGATGGCTCATAGGATTAGATCGTATAATTTCAGTCCGAGACATTTCATCCCAATGTAATACCATAGATACTCTAGTCAATATCCAGCATTTTATTTATTAATGACAGCCCATGTCCAGCAGGGTTGTGGGTCTGTCCCCGATAAGAATTTACAGTGCCCCATCCACTCGTCCAAGTTACTTTTGAACAGTGTCATAGAGGTGCTCTGTTTAACATGCATTGGGAGCCTATTCCAAAGACACAGCAGTCAATGGGAGACAGAAATATCCCTCCTGCATGTCCTATTCAAGTTGCAGGCTGTATTTTGTTCCCTGGAATGGGTAGCTCTCGTCCCACTTGATTTATAGATGTGCAACAAATGTATTAGGTTTGTGCTGGAGACAAAGAAATCTAGTGATAGGGACTTTAGTTGGGCTATATAAGGCATGTGCTGGAGTCCCTTGATCTTCTTAGTTAGAAAGATCTGAGGTCTCTCTAATTGCCGCAGGTGCTTTGTACAATAAATGACAAAAGGAGCATTATTCGCAATTATGGGCCTGATTAGTGATGGGTATAGAGGGGTTATAAACTCCTTTGCCCTAGAGGCAATGCCTTTGCTAATCAAGTGTGCTGCATAGAATGCCTTCATTACTACAGTAGACACATGGTGTTCAAAGTTTAGGTCACAGTCGACTTGTTATCCATGATCTTTTACCACTCCATAGGTACATAGGGGGTTGTTGTTAATTTGATAGTGTGAAATTACATTGTTTTTACCGAAAGGGATGAGGATGCAGTTCTTTGAATTCAGTTTGAGTCCATCACTATGACACCAATCGTTGGTCTACCTAATACCCTCCTGAAGTATACTGACATCATTTGGGAATTCAATAATTGCACCCAGTTTGCAGTTGTCCTCAAACCTAGTCAGCCACAGCCCCTTAGTTTTGGCTTGAACTTCTTAAAAGTATATATTAAACAGTAGTAGTAGGGTTGGAGGGTGAACTTTCATGGCACCCTGCTGGAGAGAGGTCTGCTTGTTGATGTGGAGTTACCCACTTTGATAGTGTGTGACCAGTTTGTGAGCCAGTTGGCCACCCATCTTACAACAAATTGATTTGCATTCAGTTTGCTAAGCTTATCGGTAATGCCTGAGTGTGGGATTGTGTCAAAAGCCTTTGCCAAGTCAAGTTATGCCGTGTGCACAGATTTGCTCTCATCAATGGCCCTGGTCACATTTTCAAAAAAATCCACTAGGTTTAACAGGCAGGATCTGTCCTTGATGAAGCCAAATTGGGTCGGATCCAGGTTTGGAGAACCTATGTTTTTATTTATGAGGTCCATGATGATTCTTTCCATGGCTTTACAGATGAGGCTGGTCAGACTTATGGATCTATAATTCCCCCCTGGTCTGTTGTTAAGCCGCTTTTGTGGATAGGAATAATTGTTTCTGTTATCCATTTCATAGGGACAAAGCCAGTGTCATTGAATAGGGTACTTACTGGTGATGCTAGTTCATGTTTTCATTTGTTTAGAAGACAGTCTGGGATGCTGTCTGGTCCCATAGAGGCTATGTTTTTTGCCTTAGATAAGGCTTTAATGGCCTGCACTTCAGATATGTAGGGTATGGGGGAAGTTCGGGGCAAGGTTTGTGATAAGTTTGGAGGGAGTAAGGCAGTGAAAATCTTCACAAAATCTATCTGACAGCAGGTTTGCTATCTCTGCGGGCTCAGTGTATGTGGTACCATTAGTCATTCATTTAGGACATGCTTGGGTCCTATCTTTCAAGGCACATACATAGCTGTAAAAGGCCTTATGTTTATCCTTGGCTGTGATTGCTAAGTTTTTTTCAAAGTCACCCTTAGAACATTTGACATTTTGCCTTATTTGCCTGTTAAGGCTGAGGAGGGTACTTTTCCTTTGTTAGGACCTATCCTTAGTTTTCTTATACAGCACATTTTTGCATTGGTTGTAAAGTTTGTTAATGCTGACTGTCCACCAAGGTGGTTTTTGTACTTGGAGCTCTGTCGTTGATTCTCTTTGGGACAGCCAAGTCTATACACCTATACAAGTGATTTTAGAGGGCTTTAGTGTAAGCTTTGGTGCAGTTACCACTTCCTGGGGGTGGGGCTTGGAATGCATTTATTTCTTCCCCTTGGGGGTATAGTTTGCTTTTGTGAGGTTTTTTAGTCTGACTTCACACTTTGTGATTCTGGTGTTACTGCCATTTTGAAGGCGACTGATTTGTGGTGAGATTTAACTAATGAGGGTCCAACAGTTGTGGTGGTGCATCTGTTTGCCATATTAGTGAGGAGCAGATCTAGTATGTTTTGTTTCTGTTGTTGGTGATGGAACAATTTGTTCCAGGGCACTTGAGATAATGATGTCAAGGAACTTTTGTGCTAATGAGTTAGGGCTAGAGTAGGTTTCCCAGTTGATGGTGGGATAATTGAAATGCACCATGACCAAAGTGTTTGGCAATATTTGGATTGACTCCATTTTGGTCAAGTAGGCTTCATGAGCATCAGGATCCATGGAAGGGGATCTATAACTAGCTATGACTTGAATGGGGGTCTTACCCACAGTAATCTGAACTTGGAGTAACTCCATGGAGTTCTCCAGTCTAACTAATAGGGAGGTGAATTTATCTTTAATATAGATAGAAACACTGCATCTTTGGTTCTCATACATTCGTTTTGCGGTCTGAAGGTGTGAAAGGCATTGTATCCTTGAAAGGCTGGGGTACTGTTTGAGGACATGAACCAGGTTTCTGTGACTGCACAGACATCTACGTTCTCAAGTGATGAAGTGCTTCCAGAGTGTGTAGTTTTTGGTTTAATCTCCTAGCATTTAGCAACATTACCCCCTTATTTTGCTATAGTTGGCAATTTTCACATCATCATTTTGTTTTTGAGACCTTGTCTAAAGAAGGCATTATGGGGGTGGCAAGAACCTTTGTCAGCAGCTGAAAGCCTAGAGTTGCCAGGTGCATACTGTCTCTGACAAAGCAGTGAGGTTTGTCAACCATGTCATCTCAAGCTGACACAAACTGTATCCCCTTTGAATGACACCAGAAACTAAGCAAATTATTGAAATCAATATTTTTTTTGTTTATACTGTGATATTATTCTAGGTGAGGGTAATGTGCTGCTCAAGGCTAGGGATATACCTGCCTGGAACACATACTCGGAGAGCTCAATCTTGTCTCCCTTTATATAGTCCAGTGAGGTACATCTCAGATCATTCACTCCAACATGAGCTACGACAGAGTCATAATGGTGCTTGTTGCCAAGAGACCTGAGTGCATGCATTATCTGACAAATCCTGACACCGGACAGGCAGCTGACCTTGACTTTCTCTTTCTCTAACCTGATGAGTAGGACATCTGTGTGTGTCACTATGGAGTCTCCAAAGACAAAAAAAAAATGTTTTTTGAGTGTTACACCTTAAGGGCTTGGTAGGTGAGAGACTGATGTTTCTATGTGTCTTGGGTGCTGTGAGAACTGTGTTAGTTGTAACAGTCTTTTTTGGAAGTCTCTGGTGTTTTGGTAGTTTTTTTGAGAGAACATACACATATGTTGATTTATGTGTTGGATGCATACTATGTTTATGAGTAGTGCTACTATGTGCATGAGTAGTAGAGGGTGAGCTGACAACCTCTTCAGTATTACTATTATGAGAGGGGGAGAGCAGGGATTCAAGATTATTAGTGTAAATACGTCTGTCATACTCTGTACTAGAGTGAGTTATTAGTAGGGGTTTGTCAGTGTACATGAGGCAGTTGCTACACTGCCTGAGGAGACCCAAGTCAACAAGGCTAGCAGGAAAAACAAAAGCAGTCCAACTATCCATAATGCTAGGGTTGAAGAAGTGTTATCACAAAGGGGGTTCTTTCAGGACTGATTCAGGAGGTATTTCTGACAGATGGGTGATTGGTTGTACACTATGGCATCAACAAAGAAAGGAGGACATTACAGTAGGGGTCAGAGTAATCCCAACTCGCAGAGGTGTTCAAGGAGAATAGATGACACTGGTTCAATCCTAAGTGCAGGAATGCTGAAGATGATTTGATGAAGAATATTTGTGAGCAACAGGAAGAAGGCAAGAAGAAATTGGTTGGCAGTTGGCATAATGGTTAAAGTTTTTATTTTACATACACAAAGGACAAAGGTTAAGTCTCACCTTTAGGGGAAATTGGTAGGACTGCTCCTTGTTGGCATTTACTTCTCTGAAGTCAAGGCCAGTGTTATTGGTCTTTTACTGAATAAATTTACAGATGACTGAAAATTAAGAACTGTCATAGAATCCCCCACTGACACAAATGTTCTCCAGGAAGAGTTGACACAGGCAAATAACTGGTGTCAGAGCCATAGACAAAGACTAAATGGCAATAAATGCATAATAATGTCCTTTGGGAAGTCATCAACTCATGGTAACTATCATATTGACAACACAACCCTTAGAGCTGACCCAGTAGTCAGGGAGGGTTCCTATTAGAACCTCGAACATTTGAAATGTCGAACGTCATATGGTCGACACCATATGAGCGACATTTCAAGTGTTTGAAGGTTAAGCAGAATGGTGCCATTCACTGCAGAATGGGAGAATTTCCCTGTTCTGCAATGAAGTGCGATCTCGGAGTTGGTATATTTAAGTAGGGGGGGGTGTGGGGGGTGCAGGGGGGGTTTGCTCCCCTGCCTGCACCATTAAGGTAAGTTTTTTTTGTTTTTTGTTTTTTATTATATATTTGAACTTTCGAACTTCAATCATATGTTGTCGAACATATGAGATTCGAAGTTTTGAAAGTTCAATTATATAATATAGACCCATCAGGAACTTGGGAATACACATAAACTGTAATCTAGCCTTTGACCATTGTGTGTCTAAAGTAGTGATTAAATGATTCTGTGTTGTATAACATAATCAAAGGTATGGCATCTATGTCCAAGGAAGTCATTGTTTCACTATATTCAGCATTCAGCAGACCTATCATTGAGTAGAGTATCCACTATGGTACGTACCTCACAGGCATATCAAACAGTTGGAATGTCCACAGAGGTTCCTCGCTAAGAGAATACAGGCCATAGGTAACACCTCCTCTGAAGACTGTCTCAAAGCCTTATCCCTGTATTCTGTCTTATTTTTATTTATTTAACATTTGTTTCCCCGGGAAAGTCCAACTTGGAATTAAGCCACATTTCAGCGGAGGCCTGGGGAGAAACTCTCCAGATGCATGTCTTTGTAATGTGGGAGGAAACTAGACCACCCAGAGGAAACCCACATGAACATAGGGAGGATATGCAGACTCCACACAGAAGGCACACCAGTTGAGAATCGAACCAAAGAACCTCTTGCTGTGAGATGACAATGCTACCGCTGCACCACTACACTCTCAGTCTCCTATAGGCTTTTGGGGTGAGATCTATGCCTATCATACAAGCCACTGTCAGACACTCACCCTGATGGTCTTCCTGCATATCCACAAAACAAACAGCACCAGAAATTCTAAAGACTTAAACCTTGCCTGTGATATAAATAGAACATGCTGGAGAGACAGTTATGCATCCCAGCAACTACTGTTTCTCTGGAACAGGTTCACCATTAATATGAAGCAGAGTTCTTCCCTAACCCAATTTAAGTGTATCTTGGACAAATAGATTGGGAACAGGAAATTCATCCCTGGTTAAGCATCTACATTTCTAATGGACACAGACAACCTGTAAATAGTTCATCTCCCAGGCCCCTGCTTGTAAATGCTTCCTCTCCCAAACCCCTGCTTACACTTACCAAGGGCACCACAAATTGTAAGAGATTTGGGATGTGAGGCTAGGCTAAAAAAGGCCTTTGTGGTCATTAGCCTAGTAAACACCTATGAACCTATAAAATTAATATATCCAACCAAGAAAAGGATGGATTCAATAAGAAAAGACCTGCAACAGTCAGGAATGTTGGTTGAAGATGGTAGGAGAATGGCAATGAATCACATGATGTGGTAAGAGTTAACACAGCTCCCCGAACCCATGTGTAAAAAAATAGGAAAAAGGGGGTCTGATGTTGATAATGATGGTGGTGAGTGAAATGTTATTTAAAATGGACGAGTAAATATGCTTGAGAATTTTTGAAGAATGTTGATATATTAATTTATATTACATGCCCACAGCTGTGATGTATATCATTAAATTATAGCATTTTATTTGTTAATGTTTTGCTATGTTGTATTAGTATTTTATTGATTGCTTAACCACAATGTGAATGTATTTTTGTAGAGCATGGATTACAGTCACTTTCTGAATGCATGTTTGCTCGACTCTGCTAATGTTACTTTTTGTATTATGTTTGTAGCTTCTATGGTGTTTGGTAATAGCATGCAGCAATTTGATTGGCATGTTTAACATAATGGCAAGTAATACCTTCAAATTTGTCATTGAATATTAAGGTAGTTTGAATGTATGATGACTGAAGGTAGTCATGTTTCTGACATAAATCTGAGATTGATACTGGTGAACTGACAAATGTTGCAGCATGTTAACTTCTCAAAAGGGAAATAAAATGCTTGTACTTGATGGGTATACCTATTTTTCTTAGAAAAGAGTAAATAGAAGCTTTGTTGGGCATGCAAACATCAGCCAAATGAGAATTCCTGGGGCTAGCTGTGTTATAGTTATTAGTGTTGACAGTCATGAGTCAATGAACTCTTTTCCTCACGGTCCTGAGATGAATCTGGCTAATATGGAAAATGTATCACAATCTAAGTTCTGAAGGATCATACTTCTAACACCATGACTCTGCGTTGCCAATAGGTTGAGTGTATATTAGCTGGTACCTCAGTATATAGCGCTACTGAAGTGCCATTATTACATTTTATGGTTGAAAGAGTGCGCCATTTGAGACGTAAGAAGCCAATGGAAAGTGTACCTGCAAGCTTACAACTTGATGAATTGGTATAAGGAGACTGTCTGAAAGAAGGGGTATTTCTTTCTTAGAACATTTCAAATGGTGCATTCACTGTTGTGCTATTATTAAAGAAGACACTTAAACACTCTTGGATCCGCTACACTTGTGGATGGCTGACAAAACATTTCCCGTGCATGATAGTAGCTTCATGCAATTATACTCTGTGTTTATACATAGGTTAATGTCTCTGTCAGTGAAAAAAGCATGCCTTTGCTTTATACATTTATGTCTACAAATACACAGCATACATACTCTGTAATATGGAATCTTATATATGAATATACGACTTCTTGAGAACTTGATTACTGTTCCACATCCGGCTTTTACCATTAGTGACTTTGAATATGCTGCAGAGTAAAGTACTTGTGAAAATGCTGGAACAACAAAAGCAAACTTTTTTCCCCCATCTACCAAATTTTTTTGGAGGCATGCCCGGATGCATGGCATGTCCCTGTCATATGGTTCCTCTTATTATTATTACAGCTTCATTAAGTGATTGGTTTTCTTTGCATTTCTTGGAAAGGGTGAATATGTACCTTTCTATGTCTCATTGGAACAGCCATGTCCTGATCTACTAGTGTACTTTGAGAATAACTGCATATATTGTCATTTGTGGAAACTTACTAGAAGGCAGGCAGATTCTTCAAGGTTTCCACCTATGTATTCTTTTGAGCTCTCATGTATATCTGAGCTAACAGCTATGTAGTTGCCTCACACAACGTAGCTATTACCATGCACTCAGAACACATGGAATACTTGCACCATCATATGCGGTGCTTCTAGACACTAGATTTTCTGATCCATGTATAAAACTTTGTTTGTCTTTTGTCCATGTATAAAACTTTAGTGAAAGCTCAAAACAGAGTTCATGATCTGTATTTGTATTGTACTTTGTGCCATCCCTACAATGCATCCTGGAAAGAGTACTGTTGAGACAGATGTGCAGCTTTATATAACTGTAGAAAGCAAGACTTAATTTTCTCTTTTGGAGATTAATAGCAATTGCTTTATATTTCAAAATCTAATATATTGAATTCAAAGATAAGTTTATTAACGTGAATGACTTAAAAAAAAGCATCTCTTTGCTAAAAGTCAAATAAATGAGTGTGACATTAATAAGATGTGAAATGGACATTTTTCAATGAAATGTTCATTGAAGCAGCATTTAAACTCTATAATTTTTCTTATTTCAAAAAAAAAAAAATATATATATATATATATATATATATATATATATATATATATATATATATCAACTATATGTTTTCTATCTTTAAGAATATCAAATACTAAAAATTATGAAAAAGTAAAGTCAAACTATACAGCTAAAATACATTAACTAAATTTAAGGATAAATGATGACATTATTGTCATGTTTTTATGGAATGTAGTTGTTCTTTCTTTTATTTTTATTTTTTATGTATAACACAAACAGTTTTGTATTCGAGCCATCCAAAAGTTTCAAGCCATACAAAAATGTCCTTAGGAAACACTCCCACATTGCTTTTAATCCCTTTACATTAGAAACAGCTACACTTGTACATGAGTAGCATAAAAATGCATTTCAAATGTGCTGCACAGATGCTGTCCTTAGTAATTACGTACAATTTTTTTTCTAGCTTGCTTTTTTTGGTATATCTAATTTACCGTATATTCCAATCACTTAGGTGAATAAAGTGTTTCTGTTAATTTTTTTCCTTTTTGCCATCAAGTAGACTATTAAAAATCTTTAGAATACCATTTGTAACATTTTATTTACCACACGGAGAGAGGCATGTTTCTAAGATTATATCCTTGCTTCATTTATTAGAAGTGTTTTGGTGTAAACTGGTAATGAAAATCCGACTAGAATTAGATAAAAATCACAGGGCAACTCAACGTGCCAAAAAATAAAAGAAAAAAAGAATATATGGAAAAGAATAAAACGAGAATGAAATAAAATTAGAAAATCCATAAATAAAGCAGCAAGTATAGATATCTCTTTGAATAACTTCATGTAGACTAAGGTTTGGCACAGGAATGGTTAAGGAGAGATAAATTGAAGCCAAAAGATGAAAGGCTAATAATGGCAGTGCAGGACAGTGGATTACATCACATTGTTTTACAAAGTGCATTGAACATGCGGGAGAAATAGGCAAATACTGATTGTGTGAAAAACAGCAGGAAACTGTCACACATCTTGTTGCTGGGTATGATACTCTCGGGGCCAAGGGCCTGTATACTGAAAAGCGCAATAACGTGCAAGACTGTTGCACTGGGAATTGTGCAGACACTAAATACAGAGGTAGCCGAGAAGCACCTAAAACATGATCCAGAAAGCATTATAGAGCAGAAGAAGTTTATATCATATTGGATCACCTATTGTCAACAGTTCAAAAAATAAATGTGACGATGCCAGATATAGTAGTCCATGAGTAAAAGACAAAATTAGCATTAATCATTGAAACTGCTATACCCAGTGATTACACTATCTTATGTACTTATGTACAGAGAGACACAAAGTCATAAAGTACTAGGATTCGCAGGCAGAAATGAGAGCAATGTGAAAGAAAGATACCCAGACAGTTTCAATAGCAGTAGGTGCAACTGGCCTAATAAAAAACCAATACATGTAATTCTGTATGAGTTACAGAAGGAATCACTTCTTGGCATATTGTGGGCATTGAGAAGAGCAAAGACTGAAATAATACTAAGATCAGAAACTTTAATGTTACCCTGACTTAGGAACAGGTTCATTCCCTTCACAGTAATAGAAACCTAAAATGCTTGGAGAAATTAAGCAGAGTGATGTAAAAGTTGGCATGATGCGATTTTATCATCCAGGTTATGGATTATGGGTTTCTGTTGACCTACACGTCAATAATGTCAACACTGTTTCAAAGCTAATTATGCAAGATCATGAATATAGATGTATAAGTAAATGTCACATGATCTTTTCGCTGCATACTTGTGTCTCCGCGCTTCCAGCCGTGTAACATGCTGGAGCACACTACTTATCAACTGTTTCCAATAGGATATGAGCAGATGATCCATATTTTGTCTATTGTCTGTTAGTCGTCCTTCCATGAAGGCACTAATGAAACAAAGTTAACATTCTAAAGTAAAAAGAATTGCATTATTCTTTCTTTACAAGTCTGTTTGGTCTGCTATCCTTTCTTATCAATAATTTTCATTCTAGTGGTACCAAATAGCCATTTAATAAATAGCAAAAAGTAAAATAAAATAAAAGATATCATCTTCATTGAAAGTGGTGCCCAGATACTCATCCATTATATGTATTGTAGCATGTTTTCCCTTATATAGATCTATGTATCTCTAAATTTATGTATATGATCTCTCTCTCACTGTCTCTCTCTCTCTCTCTATATATATATATATATATATAGAGAGAGAGAGAGAGAGAGAGATCAGCTATGACAAGTTTCCCTAGTATGATGCTTATTCAGGCAATATGTAATCCTAATTGCTCATTTTGTTTATTAATTTTGTATTATTTTTCAGGTACTATTTCTTGCCTAGCCTGGTTACCATTTATATGTTCATTACTCTATCTGAAGCATTCCTGTGATAATGAGAGTGCATCAAAAGGCTGTCATACAGGCAGCCACAGCAGTATTTTTTTCTCAATAATGCATATGCACCCATATGGTTTCAAATCCATGTCTGTTGTCTGGTATGTTTTCCTGCATCACTACAAGATTGTGTCATCCATGTGTGCATGTTCTGAGAACCATCAGATCACCAAGCCACATCTTTGAAATTCTGGGGCATATGGTAACATGTAAGTCACCAAGCCCCAGCTTTGAAATTCTGGGGCATATGGTAACATGTAAGTCTCACATTCCAAACATGTGAATTAAACCCCCTACCTTATGTCTGTGAGGTAAGCACCTTGAAAATTACACCAACCTGCAACCCCTAAAATGAGGAAAAGATTTCAAACCCTGCACCCATAAGACAGAAAGCAGTAGCATTATCTCACTTCATCAACTGATCAGGACCATTGCCACCTTGCTTCCTAGATGAATAACTCAGATTATTCAGACAGTCCTGCTCTCTCCAGCCCAGCTGCTACAGAGCTTGAACTATTATTTGAATTGCGGTAATCTGCATTATAGTAAAGGGGATTTCCTCTCTTTTCACTGCAAAACCAGGCATCCTTCTTCCTTAGAAAGGATCTAAAAGAATAAAGGCTGAATTCATTAAGGAACCACAATGTTTAAACCTCTGTGTAGACTTTGTGGTACCTTTCCCCAATGTGTATCCGTCTGTGTATACTTTGCGGTACCTTTACCCAATTCAGCATGCATATTCAGGACATATAATGAATTCCTGGGTAAGTCTTTAACTACAGTACTTTTAAATTGTTTAATCTATTTTCATTCATTTTTCCTTCACTGTATTTTAGATATTATTTTATATTTTCATGTAATATGCACATTGACTAAAGGTTCGGCTCCATTTGTATAGTGCCTTCTGTTTTATATTTTTTCATGAGCTGTCAGAATACTGTTATACAGTGTTGATGGTGTCTTCCTGAGAAATGATTTTGCAGCCTTTTTAGAGAAAAGAAATTAATGGAATAATTGCACATTTTGGTCACATTAATTACTCAAGAAAGCTCACAGGAGGGATATCTTTAAGGTTTACTCATAATTTATTTAAAAACATTGACATTTTAGGATCATTTAGTTTAGATATAGGCAGATAACATTGTCAGTATTTTTTCTTTTGACCCCAAACAGTCAATTCTTCAGAGCAGGCAGTAGACGTGACAGGTGTCATTTTTTTAGAATCCATTACAAAGTATTTTTGCATCCTAAAAGACCGTTCACATTGACAGTGTTATAAAAAAGAAGCTCCTTAGCTAGTGATAAACACTTGTTTAAGTAAAGCATCTGTCTATTATACTAGTCACTTCTGCCCTTTGTGTTGCTGTGCTGTGTGCATCATCATGTCTTTCCCTGAATACCTGTCTTTGTCAAGTTATGCCATATGCAGCTCGGAGCACTAGATAAATGGACTGCCATATCAAAACTTTATGAACTAATTAGTATGTAAAGTTAATGTCATCCCATGTATTTGTCACAGTATTTTTAAATGTGTCAGTCATGCTGTCAGATAACATACTTCTTCAATGTTTAGCCATATATTCGAGATTTTATTATAAAATATTACTACACATGCCAACTACAGTTTTGTGCCAGTATTCACTTGGATATATTAATGATTGATAGAAATAGAAGACTTGCTGTCTTTCCTTTGTATTTCTCCACAATTATTTTAATCTTTATTTTCAGAAAATTATCAACTAGGATTAAAATTATCTTTATAATCTCTGTAAGGGCACACAATTTACTTTTCGCTTGATATAGTTTTGTCGATCAAAAAAATATATGCAACAAACTTCCAAAAGTAAATGTCAAATTCAGAAAATATAAAATTTGCCACTTACTTAGGTAGTTGTTACAAGTGTGTGCGTGGGTTGTTCGTAGCTGCTACTGCGGATTAGGAGAAAGTGAATCCATTCTTCACTTTCTATATTTTCATAGTAGTAGTTGCTTTACAAAGCTCAGATGATATTCTGTTGCTGTCACAATTTCTTCTGTTTGTGCTGCATTTTAGCACATCTCAATTAATGATTTATTTAAGTGCCCACTATTTAAAAAAAAACAGCCTTAATAGAAATGGTTCACTGGAACCACCATGTGACTGTTTTCAGTACCTAAGAAAAAGTTAGAACTCAAAATTTGAGAAATATTATTTTTATTATAAAAATATAAACCTGAACTGTATCTAACCATCCTTTTGGAAATTAAATAGTTTGTCTTAAAACTTATAGGATCATTTATTGAGCATCACACACAGCTCACTTTTGATCCATTGCTCTTACCCTAGCAAAGATACAGAATCTTGGCATTGAAGTTTGGTGTCTAGAGGTCACAGACTTCCTCTGTTTCCACTGATCTAAAAAGAGAATGTTATTTATTAACTGGTTATATGAGCTGTACCTGGACTGCTTGTAGCTTCCCACAGGCACTCCTCAGTCAGTAGGCTATTACCTCTAGTTTCTGTGACATTGCAGTTACTTCCAAAAAGAACAGAGAATCCTGGGTTGGGAGGGTGGCCTAATGGTTAAGGTGTTTGCCTTACAAACACAAGGTAAAGGGTTTGAATCTCACAAGAGATAATTGGCTAGGCTTACAATGACTCGCAAGGGCAGCTAATCTAGTACTAACCTATGGGGCTACTCATATAATGCCTGTCTATATAAAATACATTCAAATAATTTACACATTAATATAAATCTGCATTAATGTACTACCCTTCACAGGACAACAACAGCAAAACATCAAACCATTTCTGTATATTCTTATTGTGCTTCTACTATGTGTGAACCCCTGGGTAAGCCCAAATATATATATATATATATATACTAACTCAAAGAAGGGGGAAATCACTGAAAAAGGGCATCATTGCCAGCACGACTCACCAACAGTGATTTCCTGTGGTGGAACTTCACTCATCGATGGATTGAACCATGGGCAATTGAAGCGCGAGCATTCTGTCTTCATCCCTTCAGTGATTTACCCCCTTATTGCACATAAATGTGTTCGATGCTACATATCTGGGTACTGCAGAATTAGTTCTGGGGAATGTTTATGTGTGCCCACTGGTGACTGCTGAGTAAAAGCATCTTGTGCAGAGTGGCAAGCAGATTATTCTCATTATCTCCAGTTTTCTTAATCCTGATCAATAATATTGTATTAGGATGAAGAATTAAGTTTTCCGAATTATGGCCGCATCCCTAACCTTCATTCTACTACTCAAGAGGTGCTGTTTGTTATCCTGAATAATAATGGCACATATTAAAGTTCCACTTGTATGCAATCTGAAAGAGCAAACTTTGCTAACCTTCAGTTTCACTTGTTTTTAAAGTTGCTAAACATATTCTAAACATGAATCATCATCTGTGGCACAGTTTAGTTCATGGAAATAAAGTATAAATAAATGTTTATTTCAAATTGTTGAACTGTAAAACATTGCTGCATTCCTCACGTGAATGTAGGATTATAAAACATATTTCATGAAATGTGACTTAAAGTAAAAAAAAAAATATGGGGCAAATCCCCATTCTGGAATTGTATCACCTCTATGAAAGAAAATATTTCATTAGGTGAAATCTGATTTTGTAATGCTTTGCTTATTTACGGACATACAGAACTTTTGCACTTAGGTTATATTAGAATGAGGTATAAAAACATGTACAAGTATTTAATATTAAAGAATTATTTTACTATATATTTGCATTTCACATAATTAGGTCATTTACTATACAGAGGAAACGCAGGCAATTCAAATTTTAACTATAGCTACATACAGAATAGATAAAGACTAGCTAATCCTGCATGATGATGAATTGAAAATATATATATGCAATGTTATAGAGAGTCTTCAGTACTATTCCAGAAATTCTACTGTGATTTTGCAATGATCTATTTTCTGTTGAACCACACAATTCTGTGGAGACATTCATTATGTGATACCAAAATCTCATACAATGAAGATGAATATAGGTTTGATGACCATTCTGTGTGACAAGTCTTTAAGGAAATATTTTTTCATTTGATTAGGCTTGAATAAAAAAATCATTTTTTTTAACATCTGAATTGATTACTAATGATTGAGAATTTGGCCAAAACAGCCATAGAAACATTTATTGGTTATAAACATAAACTTTGGCACTTGTTGAGGAGACATTGATTCCATAAAGAATTTAATAACTATTGAGTTATATATTTTATAATGCATAAAGTTATGCAATATTAAGTCATTATTTCCTACTATGCAGTTGTAGATTGTGTTTTGATGATGATTTAATTGGGAGCTTTAATGTCCATTGCTGTTTTAATTTTTATTGAATGCATTAATGGTGATGTTGATTTGTTTAGCTGTATTATACAATTTTTTTGTTACATTTTTTTTTGATAAGAAAAGAACGATATGAAAAGACCATGCAGTGAAAGTGTGCTGAGCTGGAATCATAAACTACATTTGAGTGTAAAGTCTCTTGCCTCCCATACACACATGCACTGAACTGTGTTGTACTGTAGGGCCTCAATATAAAATGCAGGCATGTTCTCAATCCCCAAGGTAAATATATTTTTTTATATAGCTGCACTTGCCTGTGCTTGCATCCATACCATGGATGTAGTCCAGCCTTCTTTCTAAGTAATTGCTGCTGACTTCTTGGCACTACAGGCCCAAACTTTAATGAGTTACAGATGAGTATAAGTTATATTTCTATTAATAAAAAAAAAAGAAATTCAACCTTGAATGGTTGTTCTGCGTAAAAAGAAAGATCAGAAGTACTGAGAGGGAAAGATGTAAGAAGGGTTAGTGAAAGCAAGAGCAGTCACAATATTGTCCAAATCAACAAAAGCAGAGTAAGGAGGAATTTGTCTTGTTCAGAATATGAGGACTGTTGTTTAGTCCACAGAATGGTGACAAACACAAAAGATAGCAGAGGAAAAGTCAAAAGCTAAGTTTTCAAGCAAGAACTCACTCACAATATATCTGTTTCAAATTACAAACAGTTTTGTACTGGAATGTTTAATGCAATGTCTTTTTTTTTCCAAAAAAGATTCCCCTTCAATATTATCTTACTCCATAGTTGTGTGAGTAGCTATTGAAAGACATATGATGTTATCTGGATATGTGTGTAAACTTTGGTACCTTGTTTTGCAGAAAAATATATTTTTGGAAAGTAAATGGCTATAGTGTGGAAGCTTTTAGCTCTTAATGCAGTTTTTAACAAGCAGGGATTTGTACCTGCCAATAAGTTTAGGGAAGCTGTTGTCCCAAAGGATGTCTTTGCCCTGGGAAAGGACTCTTCAGACTCATAGTTTTTCCTGTTTCTCTGCCTATAGCAGAAATCTGATGATAATCAGTCTGATGAACATTTAATCTTGTTGGCATGATGGACTCTTTGACTCATAGAGTATTATAGAGTCCAGATTCATTTTTGGAAGTAACAGATCCAGAATATGAACCATATTGTTGTTTTCTAGTAAACCAGCCAAGCAAAGAAACAAAACATTTTTCTCAGGGACCAGAAAGAATGATAACGTGGCCACACTGTGATATATAGCACAGACAGCATTGAGTGACATGATCTGATGAGGAATAGATATGCATAATTGTCAAGACAGTGGTCCTGCAAGAGATAGTGCTGCATATGTAAGCCACTCAGTCATGAATTCAGCATTCACCATGCAAAGATATAGTAAACATTATAATAGGTCACATGACATGAGTCCAAATGGCTGTGCACAGCATGTTTACTGTGATCTGCATTCATATTCCCATCAAAGCACCATTTTCTTACAACACAGACACAGCTGAGTACCCATACAATGGCTAAAAAAACTGAGCATGAACTATGTTTACATTATAAATAGAAAGGAAATGTAGTGAAATGACAGGAATACAGAAAAATGTAAGAGACAAGTGAAAAATTACATGTGTGGGGAAAAGTAGTTAATTTTCTTGGGAGTGAACCCACTCTATTGATATTTAGAGACGCTGGTAGAGTGGGATGGGTGTGGGTGGATGATGGAGGTGGAAAGCAGAGAATTGGTAAAGCAGTAGGTGCAGACATACAAAAACATAGAACATAGACAAAGACTGACAGTGGTGGTAGTGATACAAAAGAGTCATTTAAAAGTAGGTATATAGACAGAAAAAGACTTGAGAAGTGGTGATGGGGAGGATATGACAATAGGCAAGAGAGAGAGTGAGTGTTTGACACACAAGAAGGAGGACAGTAGGATGAGGTAGAGGCTGGGATATAGATTTTATGCAAGCTGCAACAGCAGTGAATGCAACCAGAAGTTAATCATCTCCATTACTGACCTCGATGCTGGGCCCAGTCCCTGGAGACCTGTGATCAAGGTCATATAACTATGTGATGATGCACTCAATAGTTCCAATGTGGGTCTCAAGCTGGTCCACCTCATTCCACACCAGCCTCTATAATTCCAGCCAAGCAACAAAAGGTGACCCACCAGTGCAGTTCCAAAATGAGAAATGTGTACCCTGTAATGAAGAAGCAGCACAAGAGTTCACCAGTGAGCTCTATTAGCTGCCTCCCACAAGATAGCCTTCATTGCCTTGCAAAGAGTGTAGCATAAGAGCTGCTGTGGACAGCAATGCACATGCAGGGTACAGCTGACACAGCCATATTACAGTCTGCAGAATAAAAGAATATAAATGGAGAGAAATAAAACATAAACAGAAAAGAAAATACATTGAAGAAAATGACACAGAGAACTAGAACAGGACAAAAGTGACAACAATTTTCAGTCAGGTGAGGTTCATTTTTGTATGACAATGCATAAAAGGAGGAATAAAAAACATTAAACAGAGCACAGAAACAGGAACATTAAACAGAGCACAGAATCAGGAACATTAAACAGAGGACAGAAACAGGAACATTAAACAGAGGACAGAAACATTAAACAGAGCACAGAAACAGGAACATTAAACAGAGCACAGAATCAGGAACATTAAACAGAGGACAGAAACAGGAACATTAAACAGAGGACAGAAACATTAAACAGGGCACAGAAACAGGCACATTAAACAGAGCCAGAAACAGGCACATTAAACAGATCACAGAAACAGGAACATTAAACAGAGCACAGAAACAGGAACATTAAACAGACGACAGAAACAGGAACATTAAATAGAGCACAGAAACAGGAACATTAAACAGAGCACAGAAACAGGAACATTAAACAGAGCACAGAAACAGGAACATTAAACAGAGCACAGAAACAGGAACATTAAACAGAGCACAGAAATAGGAACATTAAACAGAGCACATAAACAGGAACATTAAACAGAGGACAGAAACAGGAACATTAAACAGAGGACAGAAATAGAAACATTAAACAGAGCACAGAAACAGGAACATTAAACAGAGGACAGAAACAGAAACATTAAATGGAGCACATAAATAGGAACATTAAAAAGAGCACAGAAACAGGAACATTAAACAGAGGACATAAACAGGAACATTAAACAGAGGACAGGAATAGAAACATGAAACAGAGCACAGGAATAGAAACATTAAACAGAGCACAGAAACAGGAACATTAAACAGAGCAAAGAAATATGAACATTAAACAGAGCACAGAAACAGGAGCATTAAACAGAGGACAGAAACAGGAACATTAAACAGAGCACAGAAACAGGAACATTAAACAGAGTACAGAAACAGGAACATAAAACAGACCACAGAAACAGGAATATTAAACAGACCACAGAAACAGGAACATTAAACAGAGCACAGAAACAGGAACATTAAACAAAGCACAAAAACAGGAACATTAAACAGAGCACAGAAACAGGAACATTATACAGAGGACAGAAATGTTTGGAACCACCTGCAACAGGAGTAGCAGGTTAATGTTGGGTGATTTGAGTGGCTGTGTCTTGCACTGTTGTGTAGGAAATGGCATTAGTTGTGAATGGTAACGTGCATTTGTATGCATAATGGACAGCAAAGCAAGGCCGAAAAAAGCAAAAGTGTACAAAAGAAATGTGAAGTTAACAATATGCATGCTGGTATCACAGTACAGCAAATCCTGGAATATGTGGCACAATTTATCACCACTCAACATGTAACATATCATAGGATACCAAGAGGAATACACAGTGGAGATATAATCCCTACATTAATACTGATCCTTGACAAAATGAAAGGCAATGTTATCATACACAGTTACATCACAGTTGCCATACCAGTGCCATGCAAAGTAAAGGAAGTGACAAGGGCAGTAATCCATTACAAAGCAGCAGGTTGACAAGGGAAGTGCATATGTCAAGAATAATGATCACAAAGTTAGAAGACATTTAATACTCTAGAGGAGGCTAACTCCATTAATTACACAGCTCTCCAAAGGTCATTCCATTTGCCATTATAATTGCACTCTCATGAAAAAGTCAGCATCATAGTTACACATGCATTTAAAATGCATGTAAGTCATATAAACAAAACAGAGATATATGCAATTGTTACAATCTTTAGCAGCTTTACAGACCTAGAGAGTGCTGTGTAAAGCAGAGATATAGAGATTCCAGTAACAATATGTACACCATCACCTGGTCAGTCTTGCCTGCCTCATCTGGCCATTGAGACTGCTCTCCTTTACCTCCTCCCAGGCTGAAAGATGCAAAACATAAACACATAATAAACATGGCCTACCAATGGACATTGGAAACAGTTTCTGGCTCTAGAATAAGGCCTAATTTATTAAGACAAATGAGCAGAGAGTCATGCTTAGTGTAGTAGTCTGTCTGTTGTCCCTAACTACATCTTCCCATTGGAAAAGAAGTTCAGGATAATGCCACTTAAGTCCACCATATCTGTACCAGCAATTCAGACTGGGTGATTTCTTTGTATCTCTCACTGCTCTAGGAAACTAGAGCCTGGTATCCAACTTGAATGTGGTGGGGGGATTTCATAAGTGCCGCCCACCGGGTGCTTCTAGTGGGGCAGGTACAACAGGTAAAAATAAATATTTTCTCTCCCAGCTGCTCAATGAAGAAGTCCTTCCAAAAACAGAACTTGAAGAAGCTGCAGTCACTTGCAAGACTGAAAACAAGATTGAATATGGCAACTGAGCCACATCAAAACACACTGCAGAACCACATGATAAACATTGATGGCATGACATTATGGGGTGGCTTGATGGTTGTATGCAGTACTCTGACCACAACAGAAATATATTGATTGGGAGTGATGCTAATTGTATTCCCTTCACAGATGGTAGTGTTGCTTCTCCAACACATATATATTACACTACCATGTCAGGGCATTCTAATGCATAGTCTCTGGGTGGCTTTGTGCTGTTATAATGAGCTGGTCAGATTTATCAAAATCACTTTGGAGCAAGATTGTATCAAGACTGCCCAGACATACACAGCTTGTTCAATGGACTGCCATGAAGGCGTACACACAGGCATGAGCCCCATATCTTAAAGAAGAGTTACAATCATTCAGTGTTATTTCGTGATTCAGAAACATTTTAGCAAATTGACCTTATTAGCACAATTGTTGGCTGTGCAACTAGTAAAATGATAATAACAGCCATTGTTACTCTTAAGTTTCTCATTGTGCCTTTGATAGTCCAAAAGCATGCACAGGAGATTTTTGGTTAAAGAATTTTTAAAAACTATACAAAAAAATGACAACAGCAACTATGGTAAAGAAAACAGGCTATCAATATGTGGGGATGCAGAATGGATACTTTTAATGGGATCAACAGTGAATTATCATTCATAGGTAAATACTAAGCAGTTGGTCTGCAGACTATTGCATGTCTAGCCAATAACCAGTCAGTGACCAAAGGTGAGAATCAAATCCTGGACCTTGTGCCTGTGAGGTAAACATCTTAACCATTATGCCACTGTTCACAATGTGCACTACCTTGATAATTCAATATAGCAAAAGTGAAATCATCAAAGAAGCAGCCACACATTAAATACATTGACAGAAACGACCATCCCAAAAGCACCACCATATATTATATATATATATATATATATATATATATATATATATATATATATATATATATATATCCAAGATCACACAATAGTGTGGAAAAAGGCAAGTTTCATTACTTTTACTCTCTCCCAGTCTCACAGAAAACACAAATTGTACTATCTTTCAACAGTGCATGTGACCAGAATGTAGCCATTCACTTACACTGTTAACATGATCTTAACTTCATTAGTAAAATGCAGCCATAATTTAAATTAATTCCAATGAAATGCAGCAAAATCTACAAGTCACTGAAATGTAGCTATAGTTGCATATGGTGGGGCATAGAATGCAGTTGGTGGGAGAGGAGAATGAGGCCAGGCAGGGCACATGCTCACCTGGTCCCAGGCTACCTGATAGTGTTCTGATTGACAGGGATTACCGGACTATCCATGTTAGCTGGCAGCACAGACAGGGAAGGATGTGTTGCATGCAGCTGTCTATGGTTTAGGGTTCCATCTGACATTCACACAGGAGGGAGTGAGTTGGCATGGGGGGAGGGCACACCTGCTACATGAATAGGCCTGTGTGCAGATGACAGACACTTCAGTGTGTTGCCTGGGAGCTACACATCTGTACTGATACATCACAGGCCACACGTTACAACACAATCTGTTTCCAGGGTCTGGGCTACCCAGACTGGCTTGCTATGAGGAGGTAAGAATGTATATAACATAACATGTATAACATGTTAAATGTAATGCTGTTGGAGACTTGGGATGTGAGATTGTCGCATTTCTTCATTTATACACACAATGCAACCTCAGACCGTTTGACTACTTGCCCCACTCAGAAAGCCCCTCCCTCTCATTGCATACTATAACCAGTTCCTCTAATCTTCCAGTCCTGTATTTGACTAACACATCCACCTCCCTATACCTTCCATAAATCCACCTTTGTCACCCTTGCTGATCATTGTGTCTCACTCCACCTATTTATTTATTGATCTGCCACATGTTACCCAGGTAAATGAACTAGTCCAAGAACTTTTTTCAACCTTGACCATGGCCTTGAGAGATTCTATGAAAGATTATAAATATTCATGGTTCCTAATATTCTCTGTAATATCATCCCACACTGCTGGTGAAATTTTGGGGATAGTCTGAAAAGTTGGCTAATGTTATGATTTCTGATCGCGTATGTCTGGTTTCTGAAATATAGTTTATTTAGAAGTGGGATCAGTATCATTCATGTAGGAGTTTAAAAATAGTGTACTAGGCAGTGTTGTAGCCCTATCTTTTACTAGAAGCCATTTGATTTTTTTTTCACTGTGGTTCTCTGGTGATGTCATTTACAAGATATATTAAAAGCTGAGAAGTTTAGCAGATTAAATGACTGTGATATTCTAAACAAATGCGGTGAAAGAATCAGTACATTAACACCAATAGCATGCCTAGACCGATTAATAAGTTTTGTAACAGACTTCTTGCTGAGTTAACACTTTAAGTAGTAATTTAATGTTACTATGAAAGTAAAGGTTTTGATCAATGGTAAGTCTAGCTATTTCTGATGTGATGAGTGGTGAGTTGGGGAGATCTGTTTGAGTCTATAATTGTCTGGATATGCATTAATTTTAAGGAGTGTGAAAAACAAATACAGTACTCCTCTGCATACCTCTCAACTGTCCAGATTTTTCCAGAATTCCCAGATTTTGTCTTATATTTTTGGTCTGTTCCTCATAAAATTTGTGGTTTTCTGACAAATCATTGAGGATCAAAATAAAACAAAAATGACATACATTTGAGTCTGAGATTTCAGGTCCTACAGGAAATTAATGCTAATGCAAAACATGTTATTCTATCAACAAGTTTATAAGAGCACTTTTTGTAACCCGTCCCTATTTTGACTTTGTCCAGATTTCTTAAACTTAGACAGTTTAATATCAGTGAGCCATTTCCATATAGCTTTTAATTCTTCCTGAAGTTTTTTTTGCTCAGGTTTTCTTGGTGATTGATAGATTTGATCACAATAATCTCATCATCATATAGAACATAGTTAATTTTGGTCAGACCTCAAAGTAGGTCATTTATCTTCTTCTTCTTTTCCCGGTCAGGGGCCGCCACAGCGGATCATCTGTCCACTCATGATTGGCAGTGGAGTTTTACGGTGTTGAGTTGCCAGCCCAGCACCCAATCTTCCACAGAAGGCACACACTCACACCTAGGGCCAATTTAGAGTGTCCACTCCACCTACTGCATGTCTTTGGAAGGAAACCGGAGCACCCTGAGGAAACCCACGCAACCACAGGGAGGACATGCAGCCTCCACACAAAAGGTACCCCAGCCGAGAATCGAACCAGAGAACCTCTTGCTGTGAGGCGGCAACGCTAACCGCTGCACCACAGTGGCCGCCCAAAGTAGGTCATTTATATAAGACAAAAATAGCAGAATTGAACATTGTGACAGCAGTACTTTTGTTAATGCTGTATTAATGCTTATATTTGATCCAACAAATGTATTGATAACAAGGTAATTTTCAAACCCCTGACTGACTTCAGAAGGCAATCTGATATCTGACAGTTTATCTAATAGAATTGTGGGAACCATGGGAAGTGTCTGCCTTGACATCTCATAATTTTCCTATATGAGAATGGGCAGGTTTTAAAAAGTAGATAGAACTCATATCAGGCCACAGCATTTGTAGAAATAATTTCAGTCTACTGTTTCTGGTTAGGGAAAGGAAACCATATCTCTATTGAAATGTCAGGACTCTCAATGCAGAGCTCTGAAATGATGGAAAAAAGACAGAAAGAAAAAGAGTACATTTGAGCAATGTTTTTCTCCTATATACTTTTTTTTTCTTTGCAGGGGATAAAGCATCTCTGAATCTACCACTCAACTGTCCCTATTTTTGCTTCATATCTTTGGTCTGTTCTTCATAAAATTTGAGGTTTTCAGGCAAAACATTGATGAATGAAGTCACTACATAATGATAGTCATCTGACTTTATATGCTTCAGAAAATGCAAGCTAACACAACATCTATTATTCTAGCAACTTTCTTAGTTTATAAGAGCAATATTTAAAATCTCTCCCTATTTGGGGGCCTTTGGCCCCATTATTTTGGCTTCATTCAGATTTTTGAGCTAAGAAGTTGAGAAGTTTGCTACTTACCCTGATATCAGTACAAGCCCTTTGCTCCATGATTGCCATACGTTGGTGAAAAGGAATATTCCAAGAAATGACATACTTGGACTTACTATATGTAAATCCAGATTTTCAGTCATTCATTCCCTACATTCCAGGACTCAGCATTATGGCTCCTGACATTTTAAATGGCTACTAAACAAATCAGTGATAGATTAGGGGACTGACCTGGAAAGAAGAATTTTAGATTCTGATTTTTTTTTTTTATTTGAAAGACCTGGTAGACAATATGGCATGGTGATTACCATGCGGGTTTAAAGCAGTTGTAGCAAGTTCGTCTGGTTTCTTAGTTATAATTTTTCATATTTAGGTTAGGCCTAGTACCTTCAGAAATTAGCTTTGCTAGTTGTACATAGCAATTAATCTGTGTAAAAGAGATCTTGGCGAATTTTGCAGTCCAAATTAAGGTCAGACATTATAATCATTTTTCAATGCTTACTGATTTCTAGAATCTTATTTATTGTAGTTTCAGTGAAGGAATTTGAAAAGGCTCATAGAAGTTAAATTAGTCCTAAATGAATTTCAGGATGCCCGCCAAGGGTAATTTGCACAGTGAGTCAGTTGAGTTAATTGTCAGAGTGGGTACTAATACTGTCTGTTAAATTTGAGGAGAATTTTGCTTCATTGTGAATCATTAAAAAAAATCCACCTTGATCTGTACTAGGCCTGTTATTGTTAAACAGCATGCAGTTCTTAATGAATTTGCAGATATAATGAAGGAATTATTTATATACGACTCAGTGATTGAATCTTTGTTCAAGGGTTCCAGCATTATTTATACTTCTGATGCTCATCTTCCCCGGTAAAAGACTGTTTTTGGTGATGGACTTTGAGGGATAATGCTTTGCCTGGTGGGGTTGAATGTCTCCAGCTTGTTGCAGTTTTGAGCTGACAATTACAATTCTTTGACACATTAGAATGTATGATCAGAACCATAGAAATTGAGCAGTTGTGATGTTAACTAGTAGGATCTTTTATTTTAAGTAAACATAGATGGATGTGCCTGACCAAGGGGTGTAGCCAGGATTTTCAGATTTGTACTGACAGCTTCCAGACTGTTACCCCCAACAAGCCACACCCACATTAGCACAGCGCTGTCTGCCTATTCTTATACACTGCTGACAAAACCATGCCCCCTTTCACAGTGTTGCTCCCTGAATGGATCACTGACAACCATATGCCTGGATGGTAATTACTTGCGTGATGAAGTAGTGTGAACATTTCATTCCAAAAGTGCATATTTGTAGGTTGAAACCGACCATATAAATTTCTCCAGACTTAATCCCAGTGGAGCTGTACCCAAATGCTTAATCGTGACAGTATTTTACCAGTGTAGCATATCCCCCAGATATCTAACAAAAAACTATTCACATGACTAGCTTTTGGTAGCAGTGCTACTGTGTGACAAGCCACAGTGATGCAATTCAACAAGCCTCTGTACCACGACAAGGTGCTGCAGACGATAGAATCTGTAGATCCGAGGCAAACAGCTCTGAAAGAATTAGCACACAGCTGATCAAAAGCCCCATGTATCAAGGATAATGTCAGAAAATTTACTAAAAACATGAACGATATTATCAGTTCTACTAAAGCAGCCCATGGATATAGGTTAGTATCTGGAGCAAAGGACAATTATAACTTCTTTAACAATGTTAGGAAACTAAGAAATATCCAACATTGCTCTGAACTTATTCATAACAGCACAATCTTCTCTGATCCAGTAGACATTGCTAGTACACTAGCAAAGAAATTCGGAGTGACTTTTACTGAGAGATGACTATCCAAACTCCACTTATCTTTGATTGTCTCAGACCTCCCAATCATAAGAAAAGATCATGTGTTGAAGGAATTCTCTAAGACTAAAAATGCTTCCTTAATGGAACCTGGTTGTTTAATAAACTCCATTAAACAAGCCCTGGCAGAGCTTCTTCTTAAACTGTTTAACCTGATTTGTCTCTGAGGTTTGACACACAAGAGCAACTGTGGTGCCACTCCATCAGGGTGCCCCCCCCCACTAATCCCAGGAATTATAGGACCATCACCCTGACAAGTTTTATTTGCAAAGCCATGGAACATATTATAACTGACCTGATAAACTATGATATTAAAAATCTTAGCACAGGCTAGACCTATTTCAGTTTGGCTTCTTCAAGGGTAAATCCTGTCTAATGAATCTTGTTCACTTCTTGGAAACACCTATAGTGGGGTGATCAGTGCCATGTTTACTGCACCATTAGAACTCCAGTGGTTCTTGACCTCCTATATTGCAGTAAGGCAAACAGCTCAGCTAGCAGTAGGCCCATTGCCCTGAATCTTCATCAGCAGGTAAACAGAATGTGATGCACAAAAGAGATTCATCACTCAGCACCTTCACCTTCTATGGAATAAACATCCTCTACAGGTTAAATGGTTTGATTCTATTTATTCTTTCAAATTAAACCTGCATGACTGGATGGATACTTTCAAATTATTCATGGAATTACATGACGCTCCATCCTTTTATAAAGATGAAAAGACTAAGGTAGGATGTTAGACTAAAACAGCCTTGAAACTCCTCTGAATATTATTGAGAGCCACTGTCATTATTTCTGATCAATTTAAACCTTTTTCTCTGCAAACTTACTTTATGCAGTGCCGCAAATGTAATACTAACATAGTTTACAGTAATGCCATCTCATGACTAAAAAGAGTCTGTCAACCAGTCTACTTCCCCAGTTATCAAACTGGGATAAATAAATACATGCATAAAAAAAAAATGAAAAAGCCCATGGCTGTTTTAGACCTCATACAGTAAAACTATGACTTCTGATTTTGTTCTACTGTACTTAAGTAATAAATTCTTCCTGCAAATATTATTTATCAATAATGCTTTATGATTTAGAGCTTGATTATTGTTCAAAGAATAAAGGCATTTGAAGACTGGACTTTGCTGGTGTTTTTTCATATTATGCCCAAGCATCTGCCAGATCCAGCTGTCTACTGAAACTTTGGCCCTCATAAATTTGTCTATGACATGTTAAGAATTAAGGCAAATACAGGAGAAGAGAGAACATTGAACATCTCTCTTCTACTTTAAACTTCCTTTTTGCAGTGTCCAAGTCCCCCTTCACCCCTCGAACTTACATATACTGACTACGAAATCAGCATAATTTAGAGAAAAGGGAATATTATGAGAAATTTCCATTTCAGATTTATATATATTAAGACAGTTTTTTCAGACATTCATTCTCAGCATTACAGGGCTCGCTAAAAGTGGATGCCAACATTTTAAACAGTAACTGCCTGATCTTGCTTATGCACTATGTTGTATGTATGTGTGCGTGTGTGTATAAATGTATATATAGTGTGTGTACACACACACACACACACACACACACACACATATATATATATATATATATATATATATATATATATATATATATATATATATATGTACACACACACATAGACACATATAACATGTATTTGTTAACTGTTATCTACACCATTAAAATGATGTGTTGCAGATCTTTAACTCAGCTCTTGAGAAATGTACAGTTTTAAAATTGGTAGACATTAATTCATTTTGAACAACGTATAGTCAATCAAATATTCTGATACCAGCTGCTGCAGCAGCACCTCATTAATTGCTAATCACTAATTTTTGTAGGTTTCTGCCAGCTTAATACCAACTCTTACATTGTCAGCAAGACTGCAGTAGGCTTCTTATCACATAAATAGGTGAACCTACAATTACATCTGTTTATATGTTATGCAGTCTAATAATGCTTGAAAAAAAACATGGCAAACGTTTAAAGCATAAAAGTAAACAGTCTGTTCCAAGTGTGCTTTTTTACATAAAGTTTGTAAGAGGATCATTAACTAGACAGACACACACACACACACACACACACACACACACGCACACACACACACACACACACACACACACACACACACACACACACACACACACACACACACACACACACACACCCTTACCTGATCCGTACACACACACCCTTACTTGATCCGTACACACACACCCTTACCTGATCCGTATACAAACACCCTTACCTCATCCGTGCACCCCCCTCTGATCCGTACACATACCCCCACTTACCTGATCCATTCACACACACACAGACACACACACACCACTTACCTGACCCGTTCACACACACACACCCCTTACCTGATCCATTCACCCGATTGCCTTCAACACACACACGTGATAATCTGTTCACCCGATTGCCTTCAACACACCCCTTAACTGATAATCCATTCGCCAATCCATTTGCGATCACCACAATGATAATCCATTCACGATTGCCTTGCCCTTGCCCTTCCACTCACTACAACTGCACATTTCCCACTCACAGCCATCCAGCCGGACATGACGTGAGCTCAATTCCGACTGGCTGGTATGTAGCCATGAAATGTTCCTTAAAGGAGCCAACACTGTTTTAAAAAAAAAAAGAAAAATATGTACTTTTTTAATTAAAAAAGCTATCCCCTCTTCTAAAGAAGTTGTACTGAAATCAGTACAGTGCGTATGCCTTCCGACGTCCCTGGCCTGACCCAACACCTGGGTTTACCGGCATTACAAATAACAGCTATGGTTGTCATATGCAGAGAATTACTTAAGGGTTGTTATCAGTATACATTTCATTGTTACTAGACTGATGTTAGCATTGTAATCAGTTGGTAATGCTGTTACAAGTGTTCAGTATACAATCATGAGTGGAAGTGCAATTAGAATTACTGTGTGTTTTAGAAGTTTCCCAACAGAGTGGGGAAAGTAATGGATTACATATCAGGGGAGGCAAGGAAAGATTTAATGGGAATTGAAGACGATGAGGGTGCTTAATAGGAAAGAATTTTTCTTTGACCTGGACAGAAACCACGACAATATGCCAGGTATGGATGTCAGGTATAGGAAGGAAGGAAGGAGTAGAGTAGATGAGATCTGTGTGGGCCTGTATTGTGTTCCCGACAAAGACAGTCAGTGAGGAGCAGTGCGTCAGAAATGCCAAGACCTTGCCCGATGGTTCCTCTACCTACCCTCAGTCAGCCCATTCGTTTCATGGTCATAGGATCTAGGCATTCACAGACTAGGCAAGAGCCATACAGCCAATTCTTTCCTTCCCAGTAAGACCTGCAGAGTGGAGTACTTTCCAAATGTGGATTGTATCCCTCCAATACAGCTCCTTGACCAACACTGTCGGGTACCAACATGAGGAGTGTGCCTTTGCTTGCTGAATCTTGTGGCCTGTTCATCTGCACAGTGGTAGCACATTCTGTCACAGGCCTGAGCTCTATATGTGCTTCCATTAAATGTTACCCAATTGGGAGGCTAGAGACAACTCCCTCCCCTCTTGTTAGGAAATTACACAAAGGTACTTGACTCCCATCCTCCCCACCCAGCTCTTGCAAGCAATTGGCAGGTGTTTTAACAATTATGACAGAGGAAAAAAATGGGTGATAGCAACTCCTAGAGCAAAGCAGCCAGTATACCCATTCCTGAAAAGTGGTAACAACTTCTTGAAAGCAAGTAGTGGATGCCTTTATATAGAAGACAACTTCAAGAACTATTACAGTTAAAAGGACTGCTTGCTAATGCCATGGTAAGTGGTCCTTGTTTTGAAGCCTCAAGCTATTCCACATAGTGTTAGTTAGAGTTAGCAAACTTTTCAGGTGAGGTGAAACCTCATCCCTATACACACTGTTCCTAGTAAGGGGATATCACTTAGTGATTTTGTTTATTAGTTATAATGCAATTCTTGAGGAAATACAGATTACACTATAAATAAATATGGCACACGAGTCACTCAAAATACACAAATGTAAGCTGGGCAGAAAAAATCAGCCCAAACCTGACAGTCAGTTTTCTGACTGAAAGCACTAGAGTGTTGCATTAAGACAGATGTAGTCATCCTGTTAGTTAGCACGTGAAACAGATTCAAATTAAGTGATTATGAACAACTAGCAGATTAAAGGCCTAAATATAAAAGAATCTGTACACACATAAGGATTAAAAAAAAAATGTGTTTGTGTCTGTGCAGATGATGATAACAGTATCTTCACACCCCTCTGTGTTATGCCAGTTAGGTAATGTTTGATACACAGTGCGGATAACTAATGCACTCGACTGCACAGTGTAGGTGTCATATTTGTATGCTTTAGTTTAAGTGCTTGTTGTATGCATTCTGGTGCATAGCTGTTGACCAGATGCCATCTGATTGCCAATGTTGCAGAGTTCTGCCCTTCTCAATTTTGAATTTCTTAGCAGCCAATATCTCCTCTGTTGCTGCCTCAGATATAGCTGACACTCAAATTGTGGCTCACACTGTAGGTGTTTCTATAAAATCATGTTATGAACCACTGCACAGATGACAGATATTTTGTTGCAGGTGTCAAGAGCATACTGTAGTACATCAACAGGGGTATCTAGGCAATGAAAGGGGGGGCATTTAATACTCCAAATGCACACACACACCCACACACACCCACACCCACACACACACACACACACACACACACACACACACACACACACACACGCACACACGCACACATGCACACACATTCAACAATGTTGCACATCTGTGCCAGTGGGGTGGTGTATGACATTTCAGCCATCCTCTGCAGGTTTTGAGTAGGTGTCACATGCACCATTGCTCCAGGGCATATACAGCATCAAGTACAACACATAAGAGTGAACACTTTTATGACTGGATATCCGTCAACACACCTGATGGCTTGTTTGTGCTGCCAAGTATAGGGGAGGAGTGTGTTTAGCAATTAGATGCCATTCTGGGTAAACAACTCACTGAAATTGTTGTTCTTGGTCAGATGTGTACTAGACATAGGAATTGTGGGCACTGCCAAGATGGTGTACTGACACACTGCAGGTAATACCTTGTGCATTGCACAAAGATTGGTAGCTGATAGAGTGTAAACCTTTCTGTTTAAAATATCAAAAGACACGTCGACCAGGCAGGACCTTGATAAGAATGTAGATGAAGACAATGTTAGAACCTCAGGGAAAGTGGTGTTTTATCCTTTGCAGCCAGTGGGAAAAACATGCATTCCTTTATATACAACATAATAACAAAGAACTGCTGTAGGATTCCAAAATCAGATGCCTGTGAAGCTAAAACTGTGTCACCTGATGGTCACTAGTATGCCCTGCTAACAAGGATAGTCAATGCTACACTTACCTTAGTGTCCACAGAATTAGGTGTTCTTCGCATTGTTTATGACCATGTCCATGTTAGGCTGGCATGTCTGCAAGTTGGCATATGGTTTGTCTGTCCACACGATTTTATTTGACTAAATCTCAGTCATGGAGGTGATTGTGTGTCAACTACTGATAGACACATCTGTGCTGTGAAGAGTGACAGCATGTACTATCGCAATCAATGGCTTACAGTTGCTCTCATTTCAGTAATGTTGGTCATTTACATATCTGTACATGGTCCTTTACATATGATGCTGACCGTGCTATTTCTCCAGGTATACAATCTCCCTGTGTAGGTCTCTGGATGTAGACCCACTATGAATGTTACTGCTCATCTTGATATTTTGCTTAACACAGTGCACTGTTTTTTTTAATCCCACCCAATTGCTCCATTTTGTTGATTGTCATTGAGTTTTTTTTCCATTTTGTATGTGAGGCAGAATGAAATTAATTTAGATTTTTGACTTTGCAGCCTGCTGTCAACTTCTATGATAACTAATTCTATTTTTGCTGTTTCTAAATTTAACTTTCAGATACCTGATATCATTAAATTGTATGGTAACAGCACTCTGAAAAGCAGAAATTCCCTTATTAACTGGGACAGTGTCAGTAATAAATTTGTACCTAGACTGCATGGACCCAAAAGTTCATGTAGTGTACTGATTATATATAGTGTGACAGGAAAACAACCTATGTAGCTATCAATGTCCATCGAGAACACCGAAGCCAGGAAAGGACTTCAGAGAACTTTTATCCCATTCCTTTTGGATTACATTTCATCAGAAGACATTTTTATTTCAGTATTAAAAAACGACCGATATTCTAAGGTTTTTAGCTAACAGTACAAAACCATTTTCAAAAGGCGTGACTAGATTGCAACTTTTTTCCTTTGTCTGAGACAAAATATTCAAATTTATGATGCTTTTGACAATAGTATCTTGAAGTTTTTCTGTCTATCCGGTTTAAAGGAATTGATGCATCTATCCACAATATCTTCTGGTTGCTATTGTAAACAGTATCAACAGTTACTTTTCTTCCAGTGACTTCAGCTGGCCTGGCTTCTTCCACATATGATATATATATATATATATATATATATATATATATATATATATATATATATATATATATGTGTGTGTGGATTCCATACATTTGGTCGAATTACACTCAGTCGAAAATGATTCCGGGCATTTCACTTCACTGAAAGCTCACTTGACTGAAAGTTCACTTGGTCTACTTTACATGGTCGACTCTTCAGAAAGACGACTTTCATATGGCCGAGACCATATGATCGACTTTCAAAAAGCCGACCATGTAAAATAAACACATAACGCACACCAAACACTTACCTTTCAATTTTTAGTCCCCTGCAGCCCCCCCCCGTGGGGGTGGAGCACCCCCCGCCCCTCGTAACTTAAATATACCAACTCTGAGTTCGCACTACAGTGTGGAAGAGGAAATTTTCCCATTCTGCACTGTACGGAGATAGCAGTTCCCCATGGTCGGCTTTTTGAAACTCGATCAAATGGTCTTGCCCATATGAAAGTTGACTTTCTGAAAAGACGACCATGTGAAGGGAGGGGACCCACTTATCTATATAAATATATATATATATATATATATATATATATATTGATGTGGGGGTGTAGTTGTTATTATTAAGCAGGATAATTTAAGGTGTTTTTTGTTTTACTCAGTCTATAGCAACAAGGCTCATTAGGTGGCTACAGTGAGGAGAGCAGGATATGCCTCTGTGTAGGATCTGGGTTAATGTCCATCTTGCACTTTCAACAACTAGAGATTTGATAGATTAGATCTAATAAAATGTGTTATAGTCTATCACAGCTTGACTAGTCGCCATGTAATCCGAGGTTCTTTTTATTAACGATGTGCCTGTCTGACGTTTATCATTGTATGCGATCTTAACAGCATCAAATGAAGATCGTTCTATAGTCCTTTACCCTTTTATAAACTACTCATACCCTTCTCTTTTTTCACTAAAGTGTTCCATCGATGACAGTTGATTTCCCTTATAATGTAGATGATTATTCTGTTTTCTTTTCTTCTCCTCCTATTACATAAAATATATGCATGTTTAGTGCCTTTAGACTCTTCCCATATTGTTTTTAATATAAATGCTGTATTTCTTTGCATGTCATGTGGATTACCTTTACCTTGCCAATGTCTGTGCAGAAGTGTGGTCAGTAGAATGATTTACTGTTGTAGTTTTAGTTGCACTGGCATTGCTGAAGATTGCCCCCCCAGCTTTTCATCTCAGTTATTGTCTGTATATCAAAACAGTGACACAGCAGTATTCACTGTATCATCTTAAATCCTCTCTCTCTCTCTCTCTCTCTCACTCTCTCATTAAATCATTCAGCATAAATACCTACGATCAATCCTCTTTTTTTTTTTTTTCTGTTCAATCTGTTTTGGGGCACGTACTGCTTCAGCTGATTTCTGTTTTCTGCTGAAATTTACACCCCTTATATTCTTTTATTTGCTCATCTTTTTCCTAACATTGAATTAGTTCTCACTATGATGGACAATATCTTTACAGGATGTGAGATAAGGGAATTAAATGGAGTGTGTTGAAGAAACCGAATAGTTTGTGTCATTCTACAGGTTTCTCAAGATAATTTTCACTGCTGAAAAAAAGTTTCAGTGGATAGATGGATTCTGTAAATGTCAGCAGTTCTCAACCATGTACTTTTCTACTTATGCTGGGGATCCACATTCCGGCAGTCATCCAAATGTCTTGATCTAGTTTTGTTGTCATTGACATCACAGTTCCCTATCTTTTATAAAACCTCTGTTGTCTTACACACCATCCAGATCTTATTGGGGTGCCCTGGGCTAATAGCTGGTATGTTCTATGGGATTCTTCTTTAGTAACGCTTCCCCTCACCTTCTCCTTGGTCATTAGTCAATAAGTAAAAAAACAACGTCAACCGCAGTACTGTCGGAGTCAGCAATAAGGCACAAACCAGGAACTAAGGCAATAAATTTAATCCATAAAAATGCAATACATAAATTGCAACGACTGAGCGCTTTCACCAGTAAAACCGGCTTCTTCAGAGTCATATACATCACACCCAGCTATGTTCCTTATATATATCACATCCTGTACTTCAATTATCCCATTATACAATTAATTAATGATCAATTCATAAATATGACCATTTTTTAAATGATACAATATTTAAAACAATATTCAAATTACATTGATCAAACACATTAATGAATATAAATGTTACTTTAAAAATAAAAATAAAAATAAAAATGGAGAAAAAATATAAAGAAAAAATGTTCAAAACAAAATCATTTAAAACAAACATATTCTTGTACACTGTAAAATACTCTAATGAAACTGTATATATATAATGCTGACAATAGAGATGAAAATGTGGTGTAATATAATCAATATTCAGCAGTAATCCACTAAATAAAATGAATTATGAATTATGAATGTATGTTGCATAGAAACAGGCTCAAAAAGGTCAATAGGTCAAATGAAGTTAGCTCTATACTTTAGTAGAGGTTTTAATGAAATACTTTCATTAAGCCCTGGAAATTTTGTGGCATTCAATCTAACCTGCCATTCCATTTCACGTAGAGCTACAAGATTACTGGTATCAAGACATTCATTGGATTTGATCTTGTCAACAATAAAAAATAAAAACTTCTTAAATTCAATACATCCCCTCGAATGTAAATAAAGGGCATTGTGTTCATCCTTCCTTTTGATGGAGCTACAATGCTCTCTAATCCTTTCTTTCAAACTCCTTGTAGTCATGCCAACATAAAATGCTTCGCATGACATACAAGAAGCGATGTACACACAATTCCTCGTACAACAGTTGCATACCCCAGGGCAAGCAATAGTACGCCTAAATCCTGGTACTGTAAGATATGCCCCCTCGGCTATATATCTGCATACTGTACAACAACCACACTTACCCATGAAAGATCTCCTGTATCCATGCCTAAAACATTGTCAACCTCCCTAGCATCACAGAGAATTGGCACAATAGTATCAACTGTAACCGTGTCACTGTCATTCGCCCCACAAGTCATAAAGTCATCACAAGTAACTACATTGTTGACACTTTCAGAGGCAAACAAGGAGTCAATATCTTGACAAATTTTTTTTTTTTTTTTTTTTTTTTTTTTTTTTTGTTTGTTTTAAGTGTACTCCTGAATTGGAGTTTGGCTCGACTATTTTCATTAGTCAATAAGTCATTCACCTCCTGCTCTCAACTACCTATAATGTTAGTAAAACAGCTTTGCTATCTGCCATAACAAAAACAACAACAAAAACAACAACAGGCCATCTTCATTGTATTGTACTGTACAAATATGTTACCTTTCATCTAACAGTTTTCTTGCCTCATCCTTTCTTATCTCCTCTTTGTAACATCTCTGGAAATGTTTCTACTCTATGCTCTGAAATGTGTCATCCACCAAAGCCATCCAGCAATGTCACCTACACATAGTATTTCTTATTTCTATTTTCCTGTTAAATGTGTTAACCTACAATCGAAAAGTCAAGAACGAAAAATATAAATGATAATAAAATATAATTCCATGAATAAGTGATACAGAAATCAGAAGCAATCATGTGTTAGTCATAATTAAGTTAAACTGCATGATAACAAACAGCAAGATACTCTAAACAGCAGCAGGAATGTAAGGAAGTAATACTTTGTACAGTGACTGCAAGTTATTACAGAGGAAATGGTCCTGCATTAAAATCATACTATAGTTCTTCACCCAGTGCCATCTTATTTTTAAAGAGAACCACTTTTACTTTTACTATTGTTTTTATTTAATTTATTTACATTTGTTTACTGGGATAGAGCACTGATAAAAAAGGACCAGTTACAGGTCTAGCCTGGGTTGTACCTATCATTACAACAGTGTACAATTAATAGAACACAAAGAGAAAACACAATAAAAATATAAGATAACCAGTGGTACAGCTATGAGTGCAAGTACGTTATACATAAATTCAATATGATAGCAAAGTATGTTATCAAAAAGCTGTGTTTTATAATCAGACGGAAACAAGTTTGGGAGTTTACCAACAGAAAGAGAATAAAAGCAGAGCAGTATCGACAAAGTCAGAGAAGTCCATTGCTATGGGGGAAAATAAATATGGTAGGGGTCATTTGGGGTTGAAGAATAATATACATAATTACAAGCTGTTTCTTCTATTATGTGTTACTAAGGGTTATAGAGGTATCAGTGTTAATGGTAATGGGCAGACAAAGGAAGGGATTTAATTAGTTTTGTGACATGACCTACTTTATAACAGTTACATTGAATTGTGTTTTATTGAAATTCTTTTAGCTAGCATTGGAAGTTGGACAATTCTCACATTTCATTTATATACTTAGGTTTGTTTGTGTCTTTCGGCTTTTCCTGGTTAGGGGTCGCCACAGCGGAACTCCGGTCCGCTAATGATTAGCAGTTGATTTTTACATACCGGCTTGCCAGGCCTGACGCACAACCTTCAACGAAGGTACGCCCATTCACGCATGTCTCCATGCAGAAGATGCTCTAGCTGAGAATCGAACCAGACAGCGTCTTACTGTGAGGCGACAACGCTACCGCAGCACCACCACCGTGGTATTTATATATGTAGGTATGGATAGTTATAGATGGGGGTTTAGGACTGAGAAGTTGCAGTCAGTGCAATGAACCTTAGAGATGGGTAGGTTTGGTAGAGTAGGTCATGCTTTACTATGGCTTTTGAGACTGTAGTGTGGAATGGTTGCAGTCATTATCTTGGTGAGAGGGAATTGGGCATGTTATAAAGCAATCTGAAGTGTGGGGAGCCTAAGAGAAGGCTTGATTTACCTTCTACAGGTAGCCACTTGAATTTTGATAGGGTAACACAGAACACAGTGTAGTGTTTGTCATGAAGCAGCAGATTTTGTTACAGAGCTATTAAATTATGCAGTAGAATTTTGACTGTATTTTTTGTGAGGCTGTGGCATAAAGTGATAAAAAAATTCCATTTGGGCAAGTAAAACTCCTTTACCAAGTGCAGTGCTGGTAGGGAAGAAACAAACTGAGATACATTTTGTTAGCAGAATAGCAAGTAGGTGGTCGGCCTGAATTTTTCAATGTGTTCCTGAAAGTTTAGTGGTTAGGCCAAATCTCTAGATATGTAAAGGATGCTACAGTTTCTTTGTGGTTATTGAACTGATCAGTAATGGGTACTGTTTTAAAAATGTTATTATTTTTTTTTTGTTAGTGATACAAATCATAGAGCTTATTTTATCTTTTTTCATCAGTATCTTTTTGTTGAACCATTTTTTACAACTGGGGTTAATCCATGACAATTTTCCAAAAGTTCTCCCATTAACAATGGTGTTGGATTGTGCTGTATATAAGCAAAAACCCAGGTTTAGTCTCTGCAGCATGGGTTTCTTATCATGAATTCCCAGTGCCTGGCATTATTTGTCCTGCTGCTATCTTGCTGTTCAACATATCTATATACATACATACGCACACCACACACACACACACATATATATATATGTACACGCACACACACACACACACACACACACACACACACACACACACACACACACACACACACACACACACACACACACACACACACACACACACACACACACACACACACATATATTTTTTTGATTTCTCATTGCAAAGCTTTGAGGTCAGGCTTGTTGATCTTACATCCTGAATACTGCTAGTAAAGGTGGATGCATTAACCTCAGTAGAATGTAAATGTAACAGGAGGGAGGTTCTCTTCTTTTCTGTTATGTCCTGTGAAACCTAGTAAAATATTTTTCATTCTGGAGACCTCACATCGTTTTCAGAGCTTGGGTATTTTAAGTTTTTTTTTTTCTCTTATCAAGGAGATGTCCTTGTTGTTGCCTCATAATAAATGTTGTCATTAACAATAAGGACAAGCAAAAATATATTACATTAAAAAGTTTAACATAATTCCACTTTAATATTAATATTAATATTAAAATTACTGTTTGCACTTCTCTTTAGAAAACATGGTATTGCAAATAAAGCACTGTTATTTCTCAATTGGTAAACAGCTATTCTTTGAGCAAACATTAAAAAATGCAGTAATCTCAAAAAGTAATACAAGGAAAGACTATCTCTGAGGAATAATAATGTATTTATTAGTAAGGCATGGGTGGAATTTTTCCTGTTGTCTAGAGCAGCAAGTTTCAAGTGCTTTCAGTGCCTGGTTTGCTTAAAATGCATAGCAACTCATAAAGAGTTAATGCTCAAATATTCAGAGTTTTACCTTTCTGACCTTCTTGGTTTGTGTTTCAGAAAGTAACACCTGCATGTTTTAGCTTTCGATTAATTCAGTGCTCCTTTTGGCTGCACCCTCTCCTCTTGTCTGTTTATAGAACTGTTGTCCACTGTTGTCATAGAAACTGGCTTGCCTTCTCTAGGCTGTAATTCCAACCCTGCATATTTGAGGCTTGGAATGTTCTGCAAAAGACAGTGCCTGATCCCTGACTGAGTCTTTGTGCTCTGAGAAAAATGCTAAAACTTTTTTCTTTCCACTAAACCATTTTTTCATTATTGTTTAAGATAACTTGTATGTGAGTAACTCACAGAGTATCTATATCAGTACAAAGGTGACAGAATCGAAGGCATAGGTTTTAAACCATTTCATTGGGGATGTAGCCTGTTTCTGCAAGGAGGCATGTTATGCTGGGAGATGTGTGTTTCTTTTTTGTATTTCTTTTTCCTTTCTTCTTCTGTTGGTGCTAACTGTTGCCAGTAGTGGCAGTATGTTTCCAGAAATAATATAACTTGAGATTCTGCATGAAACATCAACATTAAGAAAATTAGACTCATGTGTGTATATCAGTATATGAACAGTAGGTAAAATCATGCTGAAAATATGACTGGAGGCATCAACATGAAATGAGGATAAATATGTGAAAGTTGTGGTGACACTTTGCATCTTTACCTGTAGTTAAGAACAATACATCAACGTACCGAATTTTTTCCAAGTAAAGATTTGCCTTTGTGAACATTCAAAGCAGAGACTAAATGAGATATGTGCAATTTGTTGGTAGAAACAAGTTATCCTAGCTGAATAATTAGTAAAACAGACTATTCTCAAGCAAAAGAGCAGTGATGCAGATGGTATGGTACCACAAACAGTGGGTGAGATAAAAACAGCAAAGAATTAAGAATTATTTATGGGCAGAAGTATTAATAGGAAAAAGGCAGCTTAAATATTTTTGTTTCAATTTTAGTCTGTCTTTATGACACAACATTTGAGTGCATAACATACTATTACCATTTTTTTAGTTTAGTTTATCTTCAAGATATGTTTGCATGTATATGTACTGTTGTACACAATTTAAGGGTAAAAAGGGTAAAAATCACAACCATCTCAGTACAATTTTTTCTTCTTCAGCCATCTCCAACTAAGGATGCTTCATAAACTTACTCTTTATTCCATCATTTATCGTCACAAGCTATGATAGTAAATACCGATCTTCCTCCTTAGTCTGTCATGTCTTGGTCATCAGTTAGTCTTCAGAGTCACATAAACAAATATTACTTTATACTGGGAACCAACCAATAAGAACCAGTACAAGATGCACTATGTTATACAATTAAGCATTTTTCTGAATTATTTCATTCCATGCAGCCTTAGATGAGAGCACATATTCAGCTAAATATACTTCTATTTTATAATTAATGATGCAGTTAAACACTGAGCTATCATATAAATTGTGATGGTATCAACAATTTTGCTACTGGAAATGTAGAAGGAGCCATGCACCATGGACAGTAGCAAGAAAAAAAAAAAAGAAAAATCACAAAAGTTACTTTCTCATTAATGCAGTCGGATACCACTCACACCAACAGTAAAAATAAAGCTCTGCTAGTCTTTGGCTCTGTGACACAGACTGATAAAGTCAAGACTGTGCTTCACTTGACGCCAGTTTGAATACAGACTCAGTGGTAGAGGATCTCGGAGAGGTAAACTTTAAGTAAAGCAGCTGATGCTAATTCACCCCTCTCTGGGGCCCTTGGTTTAGCAAGCTAGGGACACTACACTGTAAAAGGTCTTTTTCTGAGTACTGTAACAGTTTAATCACTGTACAGCAAGTAATGGGCTTTTTCAAAATATTCTACAAAACATTTAATCATCTGACAAAACTTGCTTTATTTTTCAAGTAAATATTAATTGGAAAACATGTCTGGTATGTTTGCGGGCAACATAAATGTAATTAGCTCATCATATACTACCAGGGTTTGATTCTGTCACTCTCCTCTTGTAAGGTGTGTGACTGAGGAAATCAATTAATTAGACTGTTTTCTTAGTTTGCCATGAAAAGGGCCAACTGAACCTAGAATGTTGCCTCATTAAAAGATAAGTACATTAAAGGACTGTTGAGCGACAAAAGTAATGCAGATTACAAATCTGGTAATTTTTAAAACCACAAGTCTTTTTTTGCTGTATACAGTCCTCTATAACTGCAAGCACTTACAAGCTCGCAGTTCCTAAGGCTGATAAAAAGGATAGGAGTTCTGGTATCTCTTGCAACTGATGCCAAAGATATAGTAATATAATGATGTTATATAATTTATATAATGTGCCTACTTTCAATCACCATGTCAAAGAAAGTGACAAATGTTTTTTAAACATTGCATGTGTATCATTTCATGCAGTGCACTGTCTGTTGTCAGTCTGTGAGAATTGAATTGCATGGCCAGTTGTACAACAACAACAGGGCAAATGATATTTGATTGCGTAATGTTAAATGAATCTGTATTGTACAGTAAGTAAAATACTGAATGGTGCTAGCATTCTGCAGAAGTTAATGAATCACAATGAATTACTGTGTTAACTAGAATGGACATACTAGCAGATTGTAATTAATCTCGGATACTGTTCTACCTCTATTTAAACAAGGCCATATAAAGGTGTATTTATTTATTTATTTATTTTACATTGGTTGACCGGGCTAGTCCAACTGGATATATGTCCATTTTCAGTAGAGGCCTGGGAAGAAAAGCTCCACAATCACAGTATTATTTACAGTAAGTGACATTGACATTATACAAATGCAGGTACATTACAGATTTTTGCCATTCATTGGATTTCTGCTTACAAAATCTTAGTACATATCACCTATGGCTAGTCATACAAAGAAATCTCTAGTAATACTTTTTAAACTGTAAAATCACACTCTCTTTATTGATGGCAGAAAAGTAACTAGCTTATACAAGTATGGTGATTAGTACCCAGAGATAAGTGAAGTAGTTAGTCAGGTTTAGCACAGGGGCATAACCACTGTGATTTAATATGGTTTCAGTTTGCTTTTAAATAGGGTTATTAAGGAAAGGGAGGTTAAGTCACTGGGGAGGGACTTCCATGTTTTACACACAGTATTAGAGAAAGGCGAGTCAACAGCCAAATTGTTAGTTTTACCTATTTTTACAAGTAGTTTATTTGATGAGCATAGGGTCTTGAGGTTATTATAGGGGGTAATAAGGTTTGTAAGTATTGGTGTGTTAGTAGGTTGATACAGGATTTTGTGGGCAACTGTTAGTTGGTTAAATAGTAGTAGATTTGACAACTCTAACCATCCTAGTTGTTCAAGATTGTTAAAATGATGGTTTCTGTAGGCAGACCCAGTTGCAAATCTGGTAATATTATTGTAGGAGATAGCCAGCTTGTTCAAGTTGCTTTTGCATAGTTTAGTATATATAGGGGAGGAATAGAGAAGGGTAGAGATTTAGTGGGTACGGGCAATAGTGGCCCTGGCTAGTGGGGTCAGAAAGGGTTTGATCCTGTAGAGGGAACCTAATTTTTTGTTGACTGTTTTTATAGTGTTGTTAATATGGGAATCAAAGGTAAGGTTGTTATAGCAATAACCCACGCCTGGGTGTGGGCAATGCTGGATTTACCCACGGTTGGCACAAACAAAGCCAACCGTGGGTAAATACAGCATTACCCACACCCAGAAGTGGGTTATTGCTATTATACCATCACATTATTTAAGAAAAGAAACTATTACTTTTCTTAAATAATGGCATAGTATAATGCCTGTTTATTGCCCTTCCGCAGATGTCTGTCATCCGCGGCAGTTCTGATGTACTGCGCGCCTGCGCAGTACATCAGAGTTGGCAAGCACGGAGAAAGCAAGATCTCCATTGCTTTTTTACTGTTTCGCTATGTTAAATGGGTTTAACATAGCGAGACAGTTTTAAAATAAGCAACGGAGATGTCCGTTGCTTATTTTAAAACTGTCTCGCTATGTTAAACCCATTTAACATAGCGAAACAGTAAAAAAAGCAATGGAGATCTTGCTTTCTCCGTTGCTTTTTTTTTAAAACCTGTCTCGCTATGTTAAATGGGTTTAGCATAGCGAGACAGCTTTAAAATAAGCAATGGAGATCTCCTTTGGTTATTTTAAAGCTGTCTCGCTATGTTAAACCCATTTAACATAGCGAGACAGTGTTTTAAAAGTAGAGTTATACTAATGTTAAAAAGTCCGGACGACCGGACCTTTTTCCATTAGTATAACTTGATTTACAATGTGCACGCTGGCCAATCAGCGTGCACATTTTGGGGGGGTCATGGTATAATATCTATTAGTACCCCAACTAGTTTTGTAGTAGGATCAGGAAATATGATAGTACCATTGCTTGATGTATGACAGAAAGTATCTGTGTCATGCAAGTATCTACAAGATCTTTTTCTGCTATTGTATGTGATAATAAACCTCCCTTCTGCACAAGAACATAAACATGACTGGCTGCAATCTTAAGTGAGACATCTTTGTAGTTCAAGGAGCACTATGATTACACTTCAATACTGAAAAAAAGATAAACTTGTTAAGTACTTCCGTAGTTCAACACCTAATTGTAACAGTTCATAGCAGTGTTTAAAGAAACTTTGTTATGCACCCCTAAGCTCTATCTCAAAGTAGGGACAGAGCTGGCAGACAAAGAAGAGTGACAAAAAGTAAAACAACCTTTAAAAGCTGCTACAACTTCACATGGTCATACTTATAAACAAAAAGGTGTGGCAGAACAAAGTATCTAACAGTTTTTTAAAAGCTGATTTACTTTCTGTCCTAGGGTCATTTCATTTCTGCTTCCTGAATTTCTCATTCATCCCTGATTTTGTTGTACATTCCTATTTTTGCCTCGTGTTTTTGCTCTGGCCCTCAAAAACATCTTTGATCTTCTGGCAAATCACCAAGGATTACAGGCAGTCAAAACTGCCACTTATTAGACTATCATACATCTCACTTTTAGGAAATGCAGGTTGATGCAAAACCTGTTGTATTAACAGTGTATGTGAGTTACTGCAAAACAAAAAACTGTCCCTGGTTTTTCTAATTTGTCACACCCATTACTTTTTTCAGAATTCTTAAGCAAAGAAGTTAGCAGGTATGCTGTTGTTTCTTTGACAGCTCTAAATGCTTTAAGAGGTTTCAAAGCCAACAAGACACTTTGGCTTGTACACATTTCCTCTAACTGTACTTTATTTTCCTCTAACTGGTAGCACATGCAGTAGATAAAGCTCCGTGTACTCAAATACTTACGATTGTAATTCTTATTGTGTGTTCTCGACTTTGAATGCCAAGATTACCTGAAGTGGGTAGGTTACCTGTGGACTTACTTCATAGAAGCAAGAAAGAGTTCATACAATGTCCATCACATTCCTAAACCCAAAGCATAAAGTATTGGAAAATCTCAGTTGCGCTTACTGACAGCCGCAACTTGTAGTATCTTTTAAATACTTTCTGGAAGTCTCAAAACCATGAAGAAAAATAAACTTCAAATAAGTATTTTAGAGCTGAGTTAAAGTATTGGCTCAAACTTAAGGGATTGGTTGAGAAAATGCTGTTCATTTAATTCAGACCACCAAAGTGAAATGTTTATGACTACCAAATAGAAACCAAGTCTAAAGTCCATATGGTTGTATTGAATTAGCATTGGAAATTATTTTTATTTTTAAATAGCTGGGACAAATACAAACTGATAAGTAATTTATCAGATGGACCTTTGATGCGGAATATTCCTAAACTAGGCAGGCAAGCAGACAGACAAACTGTTATCAGAGTACACATCAAGTGAAAATGTCAACATTCATTTTTCAGGATTCATTCACAGTCGAGTTATTTTCCATTATTCTCTGACTTTTATTTTAGACACATCATTTCAGCATCTTATTTTGCATTTAGGAAACAGTAACATTTCTTCTAAATATTCAATTTCTAAGCAAACTTAAAAATGGACATTTTTCCATCTTATTTTTATATTTATTTGCAGTAACTAACTGTGTAACATCCTTTGTGCTTTGCTTTCTTTTATTCCAAGGATTAGAAGAAAAACAAAAACTGACACATAGAGTACAAATGTAAAACCAAAGGTGCCTTTTATGAAAATTAATGCAAACCCTTCCTTGTACCTAGGGATATGCCTGAAATGTGCAAGTACCCATAGCAGGGGATAGTATTAGCTTAAGGAATGTAATTGGGTTACTGCCGGATCATCTACTGCCAAAAAGATATAATGAGAAGCACAGAATGTATGAGATAGTGGAGACGTGTCTATATTACATAATCAAACTTTTAAATGTTCAAACGTCATATTATCAGACTTTTAAAAATTCAAAAATGTAATAAAAAAAATAAACCAAAGGAAAAAAAACCTACCTGAATTGTTTAAGCAGGCAGGTAAGTCCCCCTACACCCCCACATGGGGGGCTGTGACCCCCCCACCCCTGTTCTTTAAATATACCAACTCCGAGACTGCACTACAGTGCAGAAAAGGGAAATCTTCCCATTCTGCACTGTACGGAGATCTGCGTTGAAATATTCAGACTTTTAAAAGTTCGATCGTATGTTGCCAACCATATGACGTTCGAACTTTTGAGAGTTCGACAATGCGATATAAATGCATGGAGACTTGCGTGTACATAGGTTGCAGGTACTTGCACTCATTATCTACAACCTGTGTGTACACAGCTTGACTTTATGGTTTCCCTTTGTTTTGGAGGCTAGTTTCAATTCATAATTGGCCTTGGAGGTTTTCACTAGTTATCTAATTTGCTTATTGAGGCTAAGGAGGGAGTTTTTCCAGTTTGGAATTTCTTCCTTTTTCCCTTGGACAACATTTTCTTTCTTTTGTTGTAAAGCCTGTTGATAGAGGATGTCCACCAACACAAACCTGTTTGTAGGTTTCTAGCTTAAGAAGTTAATTATAAATTATTAATTATATCACCTGCCAGTAAAAACTGTTTCTAACCATTTACATCACTTAAGCTTAGGCTGTTTACGTAGAGATTTAAGTTTTAAAACACTCGAGATGGAAGTTATGCCATTAAGTCCTGGCCAATGCTTTGCATTCAAAGCCATTTGCCAAATGTAATTCCCTGGCTTCCAAAAGGAGGTGCCAAGGACCACCCATAGGAATTTTAACCACTTGCTCAATCCCAAAAAATTAGAAAGAGTGGTCCAAAAATTCAGATAAATGCTTAGCCGAGGTTTTGGTGAACTTTTTTGGTGCAAATTTCATACAGGTGTTCATACATTTGTTCTTTTAGCATTCTTTCAAACTTTCCGATGTAATAACAAGAGCAGAATTTGCATAATGCAGCATAAACTACTCTACTAGTGCAGCAGTCAAATTTCCCTTTACCTAATCTTAACAGAAGTACCAGTAACCAGTGTGTATCCATTTGCAAAACTTACATCTACCACACCTTTTCATGTATTTGGCCTCATGTTGCTTTCTTGTCATATTAAAGACTCCTTTTAAAATACTTTCCAAATTCCTTTCCTTACGGAAGACCATTTTAGATGTATCTGGAACTTGATGGTGAAAGTCCAAGCTTTCCCATAACAAAAGCCAGTTTTTATTCAGGATCCACCTTACCAAATTCCTGTTAAGATTGCAATTTGTGGCAAACAAGTTTGAAAATGACCCTTCATCTACAAAGTTATTACAGACAAGAACAGTCTCTTTCCCTTTATTAGACCAAGCCAAAAGGGGAACACAGACATTGCAATTTGTTTTCATAATGACCTTGTCCTTTAGTTCATGTACAAAAGTGTAGGAGTGCTGTCTTTTGATAAACATGGACTCAAGTAGGAGTCATTCTTTCAAAAAGTCATGTTCATAGGACACCATTTTTACAGCCCTTACAAATTGCCCCTTGACCAAGATCTCTTTTGGGTCAAAGGGTGGCCACTCAAAAGCATGAAAATGAATTTGAGCAAGTGGTCTTTCAATGTATCTTAGAAAAATAACAACAACTAGTGAATTCTTTAATAAGCAACACATCCAAGTATGAAAGTTCTGCACGGTCCATGTGGGAGGTGAACCTCAAGAACTCAGTACTAAGATTAATGTAAGTTATAAAATCATGAAGTTCTTCCAGTGAACCAGACCACAGTAAAAATAAATCATCCAAATGTCTAGTATAAAAACGAATGAATCATGCAAAAGGGCCATCAGCACAATAGACTTTTCCCATTTAGCCATAACTATGTTGGCATAAATGGACCAACAATTCACCTCCATAGCAACCCGTTTATTTGGTGGTAGTGTTTCCCTTTAAATAAAATAAAATTGGTGAACAGTACCATTTCTAGCAGAGCCCCCAACACATTAATAACAACAACATCCAACTTTTTAGATTCCAAAAATTCTCTGAACCATGTCAACCCAATATCATGGGGGATTACAATATATAAGTCTTTTACATCAATAATCACCAAGATGTCATCACTGTAAAAATCAGGGTCATTAATCTTTTCCAGAAAGTCCCATGAGTTCTTGCAAACCTGGGTTTCTTGTTTTAAGATATCTTTAAGTTTAAAATCCACAAACTTAGCAAAAGCACAAGTATGTGTAATGGAACCTCTGCTCTCAACAGCTGGCCTCATGAGTAAGTAGTTAATCTTCTTATGAATTTTTGGGATTCCAAAAAGAGTTGGTATTATAGGGTAAGACAGGTTGTTGATGTTATTTCTGTCCCTCCTATATGCCTGGTTAACCTTGTTAAAGTACACTTCTTCAAACACACTATCAACTAACATCAACCTCATCCGGTCAGTGCGTTCACTCTAGGTAATCACCACCAGCCCTCTTCCCTTGTCAGACTTCATAAATCTAAGCCCGGAGCCTTTTAGTTCTTGTAATTTAATACGTTCATTCCTAGTCAGATTGTCTTCCTTATTCCTCTGCCTTTTATCAAGCATGTTCTAAAATCTAGTTTGCACATCCGACAAAATAATTATAATGTAGGCATCGGGGGGGGGGGTTAAATGTGCTTGAAATTTGTAAAGCATCAGAGACTGGTGGAACTTCATTAAAAAGCAACCCAAAATGTAACTTCCTAAAAGTCATTCCCTTTGCTAGTAGATGAACGGTAGTTGAATCAAATACAAATTCACTAAAAATAAAAATATTAAAGTCCCCATTGTGACACCCCTGCACTGACCCAGTAATCAAGGAGCCTCAATCCTCACGACTAGTACCAGTAAGGCGTGTATACATTGAGAGGATGGCAAGTATACAGACAGTAAAGTGCAATTTCCCTTAAGAGCACACAGAGATCACAGTCAGGAGCTGGTTTCTGCCTCTGTCTCCAGATCCCCAATAAGACTCCTCACTGACACAGCCATAGGGTTAAGATCTCAGCCAAGTGGTCAAGCCAAAACCTCCAGCACACTCTCTGTCCAACCAGTGCTTCGTGTCCCTGCCCAAGTAGCTGACACACAGAAACACTTTGAGATTTCATTTATATACAAACACACAGACACTCCTCAGGAAGGTTAGCACAGGTTTACTAGCTATGCCCCCTTCAGCCCAGACTATATGGTAGTTATCAATGCTACCAACCACTACTTATCAGCTACTATAAAGGTCCTAATAAAAGGGTGACCAATCCTACTTTGTAATGTTGCTATTATCCAAATGGTAAGTGTGACCAAGAGCAAGGCTATTGGGGTGGTCCATACAGTGTCACTAAGTATATATACAAGTACTTTAAGAGCTTAAATATCACTAAACAAACCGGCCATAATTAAAAGGTTTACATATATTTAATAATAAATAATAAAAGAACACAATACTCAAACAACACAGTAAATGCAGAGTTCAGAATCACAGGAAATATTTCAAAAAGGCATTGCAGAAAGTCTCAAATAAATACAGAAAGCATCTAAACTAATCTTTACTATATTGCTATTTAAATCTAAGAGACATTACTATACCTTGGTTACTAACTATTAGCAAGGCAAGTGCTGATGAGAGGATGTTTCCAGGTCCAAGACAAGATACAAAATGCTCAGACTTTCCCTGAGAGAGTTCTTAAATCAATATTAAATATTACTGCTGGGTCAGCCTGGATGACATTACTCTTTGTCACCTGCCGTCAGTTCCCAGGCCAACAGAAACTAACATCTCTGTGACAAAAATACATATCTCTCAGATGTTGCCTAGAACTGGAAGTCAGAAAACAAAGAGGATGAAAAACACCATTTTTTTGCAGAGGGCCAACCCCCCTGCACCTTTCAGTGTGGGGTGCAAGCCCTCTCAAACTTATATATACCAACAGCACCAACTAGTAGAATGAAACAATCTCCCTAAAAAGTGAATCATTGCTGGTGCACACCTAAACATCTCCTTAGCAATGATTTTTTATTGCAGAAAGTGTTCAGCATTATGCTGTTCATCTTTTTTTTAATTTGTGATGCTGATGCTTATGCAATTTCTCCTCAAGGTTGTGTAGGGAAGCCATTCTTTTAAGTTTCATTGCTTGTAAATTTTGCTTCTTCATCACACTCTCATAAGTGTACATTGTATATAGAGTAATATTGAGCTATTAAGGGGTTATTATCTTAGTCGGTTCTCAAATAGTTTCTCATATACATAATCACTTTGTTTCTACATTGGTATTCCTTACTATTCACCACTGATTTTTTAGTCAAGACTTCTATGCCTTAACAGGTAAAGTGATCAGAACATTTGTTGTCACATGATGATATTCTAGCAACAATGTCCTGGCCCATTTCCTTGAAGCTCTTAGATTAACCGGGTTTATATTACCATATTGAATGGTAAGAATGTTGAACGCTCATATGAGAAAAATGCACAAGAAACTATTATTTGCTTAACGTTGACATAAGTTTTATAGCATTTTAAGAAAAAAAAATGACTGTGAGTGTACCAGCATATTACTTGGTAATTATGATTATACTAATGAAGAACTGCATCAATATTAGAAGATAATTATGATTGCACTAATGAAAAAAATACAATAATGTTCCGTCACTGGCCAAATAGTGGCTGAATATAGTTCTAGAATCAGTCCACCCATCCTGCTAACAAATACGAATGGATGAATGAATGAGTGAGTGAATAAATAAATAAGTAAATAAATAAAAATACACTACCTGCTTTTGCATGGATGGGTCAAATACAAGTAGATCCTTGTTGGAGATATGATGTCGGTAAATGTTACATCATAAACAGTGCAAACAAAAACACTATGACCCCCATGAAAGATAGAGCCATTCATAAGGAGGCAGATACATAAATGGGGCAACCATGTGCAAAATGCTAGTTAATCAAAATAGCGGGGAAGATAAAAGCATGGCAGTGTGCACAGCTTTGCCCTCATCCATCGATTTTGTGAACTAAATGAAGATGTCCTCCAGGTTAAGCAGGCGTGACTTGCTTTGACAACACTGATTTGGGTTGGATCCAGGTCTGTTTGTCATTGTTTAACAGATCCGTGATAATTCCTTTATTGGCCTTGCATATAAGACTACCAGACTTTTGGGTCTGTATTTCCCTAGGTCCGTGGATGTACTCCTTTGTGTGGAGGTATAACTGATGCAGTCCACCACTCATTTGGTACAAAGCCTGTCTGGAGACTATGCTTAAATATCAATTCTAGTGAGCCTGACAGGTCATGCTTCATACTGTTTAGGAGGCACCCTGGGATATTATCTGGTCACACTTAAGCTCTTGGGCTTAGACAGCACAGTGAGGGCTTGCACTCTAGTGAATGTTGGTAGAAAAATGGTGGCCGACAGATATGGTATGTCTTCTTGCTCCATCAGTTTAGCATATTGTTGGGTATTGCCATTACATTTTCAAGCATAATTAAAGAAACCCTTATTATTGTCTTTAATTTGGGAGGCTATTTTTATCTCAAAATTTGGCTTTGATAGACTTAACTAGTCCCCCGAGCTGCTTGCTCAGACTCATGAGGGAGTTTTTAACTTGCTGGACAATGTTTTTCCTATGTTTGGATATGATTTTCTTTCTTTTATTCTACATCCTCTTTATACTGGGATTCTTCCAGGGTGCCTTGTTTGTGCAGGTTGCCCTATGTTTATTTCAAATATATGCATAGTAGCTATTTGCATGATTGTACAGGGTTTTTGTGAACAATCCTGTGCTGTCAGCTGTCTTCCCAGTGTTTGAAGAGGCTTGGAATTTTGCTAGACTTAGTAGGTGGTAATCAGTCTTGGAAGATGCGTTTAATATTCTGGATGTCAGCTGGGGTCCTATGCTTAATATTTATTTAAAAGGAGACAGGTTTTTGGTCCAACCTGAGAACTTTACAATAGAAGGAGTGCTTCATTCCCCTATGTTTGTGAGGACTAGGTGAAGAATATGTGCTCCCTTCATGGGTGTGCAGACTAGTTGTCTAAAGGTGTTTATTTTAACAAAGTACAGCTATCTCTGAGCCTGCATGCTTGAGGTCATGTTGGGAAAATTAAAGTCATCCAAGAGTATTGTGTTTTCTTGAATGGGAAGTGCCTCTAGTGCATTCAAGTACATGGTATGGGCTTCATTGGTCATAGAGAAGGACTTATATCTTGCAAGACTATGGTGTGGGACTTTACTTATGGTAAGTTGGATGTGGAAAAGCTCAAGTCTGTCATAGTGTTTGACCAGCCTTGAGGTGCATTTGTGTTTGATGTAAATTGAGACTCTACCACCTTTAGACTGTGCCTGTGCAATAGCTGGTCTAAATGTGTGAAAGGCATTCTAGCCTTGCAATGCTAGGGTGTCTTCTGCAGCTGTAAACTGAGTCTTCATAACTGCAGATGTCTTTATTTACCAGGATGTAGACAGCTTGCAGGAAGTGTGGCTTCCTGTTTACACTCCTGGCATTAAGCAGTAATACCTTTAGATTATTCTGAGTCAGTTTGGCTGTGTCAGTTGTTTTTGCCAGGCTGTCTCAGCTTTAAAAAGTACTATGGGCGCAGACAAGATTTAAGCCAATATTCACAAACATAAGCTGGACAGGTGCAGACAAAACAGCTAGGGCTGTCTAGGATATCCTCCCAGGATGCCATAAACTAAGCCAATTATTAAAATAATTTATCTTTTCTTGGCACTTTGACATCATCCTTGATGGACAAAGAATTATACTCAAAGCTAGGATCATACCAGCCTATGATGCATAGTCTGTGAGTTTTATCATGCCTCCCTTCTTATAGTCCAGGTAGGTACATCTCAGGTCGTTTACATGCACATGGACTTCGATGGAATCTTGCTAGTATATGTGGTGCAGTGACTTGAGTGCATACATGATCTAGTGGACCATGACCACTGAAAGGCAACTAACCATGACTGGTGATTTGCCTTATGTGCTTAAAGGTTGTGACACCTTGCGATGATGCTGTGTGTGTGTGTCTTGGTACTGAGGATATTTGTTTTGTGTGTGACATCTAGGAGGTCTTTGAGGTTTTGGAAGATTACATTTAAAGCATCAGCATATGCAGGTCTATGTGTCTTTTCCATACACTCTGCAGTGGGTGTAATGGATGTAACTGGCAAATTCATTGTTAGCAATCTTTAATTTGTTCTTTTTTACTAGTGGATGCCACAAGACAGGTTAATGGCTGGTCACTAGGCTGCAATTTTACTTGCAGGGTTGTAATCTTCAATGTGAATGCTAGTTGCTCTTTGCATAACTAGGTACTGGGGAGATATCTGAAGTAATCTGTTAATGGGACAATTTTAATTCAAAATATGTGCAACTATACAGAGCAGTGTAGCTGTATGGTGAGCCATGACACACAACCACTCCAACTTTATAGCAGCATAGAAAACTATAAAAATAAACAAAATGGCCTTCTGGCTAACCACTAAATTGTTCTAAAGGCTGACCAAAGTGATTTCAAGCACGCATCCAGATCAGATCACCTCCCACTTTTATTGGAAAATATATCTAATCCCTTGTAATGTAGAATCAGCTTAGCATGGCTAAAAGTAGAGAAATGCAAAAGTTAAGAACCAGCAACAAAAACAGAGTAGCAAATTACAGAGCAACACTGCCTGCAAGGCTTATCATAGGTTCAAAGTTGCATAGGTAGGTATTAGGCTATCGGCTCAAGGGCCTAAGTAAGCCTATCCAAGAAGGTTTCCTGGCTTACCCCACCCAAGAAAGTTAATTTCCTGTGTCCCTGTTGAGCAGAGCCACAAAAGTGATCCCCGGGGTGTATTTCTTATTTCCCATCCACTCATCAAGATTTTTCTTGAAGAGTGCTAATGAGGAACTTTGCTTGACATAGATGGGTAGATTGTTCCAGAGTATAGGAAATCTCTGGGATAGGAATCTATCCTTCCAGCATGTCCTGTTTATTGTGGTGACAAGGTTTAGGTCCCTAGAGCATGTAGCTTGGAGAGATTGGGATTTCTTTAGGTGCAGCATGTCCAACAGCTCTGGGTTTAACATACCTTTATATGTTAGGCAGAGATCTCCTCGGAGTAGGTGATATGCTACAATGTATAGCTGGAGTTTTTTTAGACGGTCAGTGTAGGGCATCTGTTTGAGGCCAGTAATCCTCTTTGTGAGGTACTTCTGTGACCTTTCCAGCTGCTGAAGATGTATTGTGAGGTACATTCCAAAAGGGCATTGTACTCTATAATGGGTCTAATGAGTGCTGAGTAGAGGGGAACAATGACCTCTTTTTTCCTAGATGAGAACCCTTTTGTGATGAGGTGTACCACATAGAAGGATTTCCTGACTACTGTGGTGATGTGATTATCAAAGGAGAGACTACTGTCCACCTGAATCCCAAGGTCTCTTATCACACATTCAGCATTAAGTAGACTGCCGTTTATGTGGCAGTTCATGGGTACAGAGTTTTTACCAAAGGAGATGACAATTCACTTTTTGGCATTGAGCTTGGGGCCATGCCCCTGACATCAGGCATCTGTCTCAGTGAGGCCCTTCTGTAGAATGTCCACATCATTTGGGGACTCAACTATGGCTCCTAGTTTGCAGTCATCTGTGAACTTAATTAGGCAGAGGCCTTCTGTGTTAGCCTGTACTTCAGAGAAGTAGATACCAAACAGGAGAGGTCCCAGGACTGAACTGTGTAGTACTTCACTTGTCACTGGTTGAAGTCAGATTTGGAGTAGTAAATTTTTACAGTGTGGGTTCTGTCAGTGAGCCAATTGGTAACCCATCTTGTGCCATAGGGATTTATACTTAGTTTTGTGAGTTTAGCTATAATTCCAGAATGGGGGATGGTATCGAAAGCATTGGTGAGGTCAAGATAGGCTGTGTGAACCACCTTACCCTTGTCTATGGCTTTGGTGACTGCCTCAAAGAAGTCGATCAGGTTCAGCAGGCATGATCTGCCTTTCACAAACCCGAACTGGGTGGCGTCCAGACTTTGGAGTTTACAAATGTCTTTGTTTATGAGTTCCATGATGATACGTTCCAAAAGTCCTTATTTCCGCAGTCAGCACACAGTACAACATCAGGGCACTTTAAAATAACTTAAAATGATAAACCAACAAATAAAGCAAAAATAAAACAGTTACAATCCAAAATAGCTAAAAGAATTGCAAAACAGTAAGAGTAAAGAAAGTACAGGATTAATTCAGGACCTTCACAGACTGTGGTAAGGATGTCGATCAGATGGAAGCTCTGTGAAAATGAACGCAGTGTGGTGTTAATGTGCCACCTTTGCAGCAACATAGAAAACTGCTAAAAGAAACACAATTTCACTTACACACACATAGTCAGAAAGATAGATATTAAGTAGTTGACTCTCATTTTTCAGCTCCCAGACTTCAACCTGATTTACTTTTGTGCAGTCTGGAGTTAGTGTGTAGAAGGTGGCGCAGTGCGGTAGCAGCATTGTATATTGGATAGGAGGGCATAGCCCCTTCTAAAACCAAGGTCAACTATATGTCCTGATATCCAAGTGACAAAATGGCTCAACATTTGCCATATATCCATGTCCTTATTTCCAAAAATGGACTTTGATAAAAGGGCAAATGGCATGTTTGGCATGGATACTTTTTGATGACAAAATTTTTGAGGCTGAAATTATGAAACTGTATGAAATGTTTCATAGGAGAGGGTATCCCTCTGATATGACATATACATTGTTTAGAGAAGTTTCTAACAAGATAAATAAAGGGATATATGGTCATTTTGTAAGGTCAGGATGTTTGTGCCTTGGTTATGTTAAGGAAATTCAAGATGATACATTTATAAAAGTGATGGTAATGACAGATAACCAGGAAACAGCCTCAATTTGTAAAGTCTTGGAAATAAATCGGAATGTATTTATGGTAGAAGGTTACTTTAATAAAGTGTTTTGGGAAATAAACCAAGAATAGCTTTTAAAAAAGGCATACATTTTTAAAATATCTTAGAATCAGTGGTACATCCGGAGGAAAAACAGGTACATACACGTGTGATCAATGTAGTTAGTGTAGGTGTGTATATATATATATATATATATATATATATATATATATATATATATATATATACATATATATATATTTATATATATATATATATATATATATATATAGAGAGAGAGAGAGAGATTGATTAGATATAGCTATAGATATAAAGGTTGTAGCATTTATTGTGCCAATTTTGATTCCTGGGATAGAAATAAATCTTTTAATTGTGCTTTGAAAAGGGTAGCTTATATAGCATTATGTCAAAAATGCCCCATGTTTTACATTGAGAAAAGAGACACAGCATTGATTTATGAGCAAAAAGGAAATTAATGCACTTTTTATACATATTTTAAGTCATGCTGACCATGGTTTTAATTATTTTTGTATTAGACACTGTTAAATAGACTTTAGTGGTGCCTGTGGATGGAAAAACTTGAATTACAGGAACTTTGGACTAATGTGGCCAGTGACCATGGTTTAAAAGGCAATCTTTTGATATCTAGTGTTAAAATTGAATCACTTCAGTTTGTAATTTGTGATTTGCTTATATCTATATGTATACATATATTCATTACTGAATTTTTATTTGTAGCGGTTTATATATGTTTATGTAATTTTAATAGTCTCATATATCGGTGTAATATTTTGGATTCATAACATTTGTAATGTGAGAAGTATGGATGCTGTTCCCTTAAAAAAAGTATTTGGTATTGGTTTATGTTCTGAAGAAGTTATTTCTACTTATTGGATGAAAGCTGTAAACCTATTTATTAATAAAAAGTTAGCTGTAGATTCTGTGGGGTGTTTTTTATGTTTACAAATGAGTGCCAGCAGAAGCTCAGAGGCAGAGGGGTATATGTTTCATCATTTGTTCTACCAGTCTATGAAAACTGATTATCACTGAATAATGTATCATATAGTCCATCCTGGCACATAATACCATTTTGCACCTTTGGAGAAGACATTAAAAATATAAACAGCACAGCAAAGAAAAAAAATCTTAAATAAACATCATCTCCAAAAGAACTAACATTATGACTCCTCTTAATTTTAAAAGCTAAAAGTCGAGAGTTGGTATTATGGGAGTTGGTATAATGATTAAAGTGTTTACCTCATAGACACAAGATACAACATTTGATTTTCACCTCTGAAAGGGAAATTGGCTAGGCTTAAAATGGCCTACAAGTTAGCTAACTTAGTACTTATCTGCGAACATAATATACCATTTAATCACATGCATATTACCCTTAAATATCTATGGCTAATTCAGCTATATGTAAAACTGCATGACTACACTATATTTTTTTACCTTGGTTTAAAAAGGAAATAAACATCAGGTTTTCACTTTTGTTTAACCCTTTGGCAGGGCATTAACCAGCCATTGCATTATGGTATATATTTGTCATTTGTTTCCTTGTAAAGTGCATAAAAATCAGTTATTTTGCCAAAATATGTGCACCAAATGCTGGTGCTTGCATATTTCACAGTGATAAGCAACAAAAAAGGTCAAAGCCACAAAAGAACACATCAAAAGAAAATATATGTAGAATCAATTTATATCATTCACCAAAACTTCATAGTACCAAATGATCTTTGACTGAAAACAGCAATGGTCTACTCAACAGTTACATGCATATGTTTTACCCTTGTGTGGAATCTTCACCATGCCAAAGTGAGATCCTGACAGATTAAATTGTTTTTCAATATTCTATAGCATATAACATGTAGTTATCCTATGATGCACTTTCATATGTGACACTTTATGCCAAGATAAGCCAAGTGAGAAACTTAATGCATTGTGTGGAGTGCAGTGATTACTATCAACAATCAGGTGAGAGGTAAGCTTTTTAGGCTCCTTTCTGACATCAGAATGGTGCCTGACAATATTTCTATCTGCCTCTAGCTGCTGTTAAATTCTAATCTTGTGTTGGCAATTAGACAACGTTCAGCTGTGTGAAAGCTAAAAGTAGTTTTATATCTGAAAGCCATGAAACAACTCAGTCTGTTAAACAAACAGTGGCTCGGAGCTGAACAAAAAAAATCTAGTGGTCATAGTGTGAAGTGTTTTACAGGACATCAATGTAGTGAAACACTCTATATTGTCAAATAGACAGTAGCTGGAAGATAAAAGCAGAGAGAGAGAAAAAAAGAGATTTATCTACTGGCAGATGCCTCAGTAACAGCACAAATGTTTCATGAGACATCTAAACCATGAAACACTGAAGCCCTTCGTGTTTATCCTCTTCATTTTCTTGTTATACATGCAGTTGTAGATCAGAACAGTTCATGTTCCATGCACTAAAACAATTATGACTGGGTTTCTAATCACAACTACTTATTATGTACTCTTCTTATGGATGTTAAGATTTGCACATCTTGATTTTGCTCCATTTTGCTCTCAAGGCAAATTTCTTTACATATATGTTTTGAGCACATAAACATGACTTACCCATAAGGTGGATTGTCCACGAGTAAGTCATCAGTGGGAGTAGTTTTAGGCTTAAATAGGCTATCCACATTGAGCAAGTCCATTCCAGTGGCCGGTTCAAAGGAAAGAAGTTCTAATCCTTGCTTAAAATCAAATGAATCATGGAGCCATCTGCCAGCAACCAAACAGGTACCACTTCTTTGGCACCTCTTTTGTTTGATAGTCAGTGAACCTTGTTTGTTTTTAGGTATTAGTCGGTAAAGTATTAATTTCAAAACCAGGGCTGAAAAAGTTTTTTTCTTTTAATTTGATTACATTTCTATTTCTTCTGCCTGTTTTACCCCTGGTGATGATTATGGAAAGAGTTTTGTTGATTTTTCACTTGAGCAAAAGTGGAGGATGGTCTATAATAGCTGTAGAGTGGAGTTTAAGGGTTTGATCCAGACTAAAGTTTTTTTTTTCTGTTCTTATAATGCCAGGTTGGTTTGTTGTCTTAAGGATGGCTTTTCTCTGCTTTGTTAGGGACCTGTGACCACAGTCTGCTTCCTGCTATTGGATGCTAATCCCTTTTAATGACAGTATGTAGAGTTTTGAATTTTATGCACTCAGCAAAGTGCACTTTCCCTTAATCATTATTTAGTAGGGTATAGACGTGATGGCGATATTTAAAAACTGCCTGTGACATGTCACAGGCTACCTCATATTTAGCTTGTTGCATTCTTTTGATATGAAATGATTGGTTATGTTGAGAATCAGGTTTGAACTTTCCTCGGGTTTACAAATTTTACTATTGTTTTGTTTTTATGTTGGTCTGAGGATTGCTACTTTCATCAGTTCTTCTTGTTTCAAGTCTGTTAAAAGTCTGGATAAAGGGATGTTTTGTTGAGTTAGTGTAGGATACAGTCGCTCAAGTCTCATGTCTGTCATTTTAATCTGATTTGATAAATAACGGTTGACTGCAGTTTTTGTAAATTAATTTACGTCTGGTTGGCTAAATGCTCTTAATGAAGTTGGAATAAGGTGGATAGGATAAAAACAGGGGTTTCTATTAAGTTGTTGAACTCCTGAAACTTTGAAGCTGAGAACATTGAACTCAGATGTTAGAAGTTCCAGGAATTCGAACATAAAAAAAAAAAAATAAAAACCCTAACAGGTATCTAACTATTGCAAGCACAGGGGCAAGCCCCATTGCACCTCACAATGCCTGCTCTTAAAATATACAAACTCCGTGATCGCAATACAGTGTGGAAAGGGTAGATTTCCCTTTACTGCATTGTAGTGCAATCTCAGAGCTGGTTTATTTAAAGAGCGGGGGAGAGGGGTGTGCAGTCCCCCATGTGGGGGGTGCAGGGTGGCTTGAAATAGTTTATTTTGTTTTGTTTGTTTTTTTTTTTTTTACCTTATCGAAGTTCTGCAACTTCGAACATAAGGTTTCAACCTTATGGCGTTCGAAGTTTCAGAACTTCGATAAGGTAATAGGAACCCTAAAAACAGTATGATAATTGATGTTCTCTCTGGTGATAGCTACCAACTTACAATTGTGGGTTTCAAAATTTTGACAAATTGAATGAAAGAAGTAAAAACATAACTGTATTCACAAAAGAAAGCTACCGACCATAAATACGAAGACCACCTTTAATGTTTAAAATTCAAACCATAAAGTTAGCGCTTTTGTCTTGCTATCATAAGTAAGACTTCATCAGACAATTATGCAATAGAACAAACAAACATAAATACACTAATGGGTGTCACATGATTCACTTTACATTTAAAAATATATCATACATATTAAAATCAAGTCATATTAAAATCAAGTCTTGCACTTCCAAAGTTGTGTGTACGCATTACATTCTATTACAAAAAATACAGTTTAACTTTAACAAATACAGTTATAGACATAACGCAGCTTAATCTGCAGATAGAATAACAGTTTAAGGTCAAGTCCATCTAGAATATGAGGTAGAATTATATTTGTAAGAAGGTGAATTTGGAAGTGCAAGACTTGATTTTAATATGTATGACATATTTTTAAATGTAAAGTGAATCATGTGACACCTATTAGTGTATTTAAGTTTGTTTGTTCTATTGCATAATTGTCTGATGAAGTCTTGCTTATGAGAGCAAGACGAAAGCGCTAACTTTATGGTTTGAATTTTAAACATTAAAGGTCTTCGTGTTTTCAAGAAGGGTCGGCAGCTTTCTTTTCTGGTTTTAGAGTTTTGTAATGTTCTTAGTAGGGGATTATCCAGAGTCAAAAAAAAGAAAAACTTTTGCAAGATTTATTCAATAAACAGAGCACTTGGTTAGGAAAGCAGTTTTAGTTAGGGAGGAAGCTTTTCTTAATTTCAGTATGGGTTGATTCCAGACCATAATGTAGAAGTCAAGACCATTCACTCAACTGAATTTGAGGGTTACAGCTAGTATCAGCTGGTATAGTAAAAAAAAAAAAATAATAAAAAGTAAGGGGAGAAAGAAGTTGTAAATCATAATGAACTATTCCCCGGATTTACTAATCTTCCATGCAGGACAAGTCTAGTCCTGCATGGAAGCGTCCGTTTAAGAGAAGGATGGCAGCGTGCCATGCAGAATAATGAAGGCATGCTGTCTGAACCCCTAATGCTACACAGAGCGTGGACGAGTGAAGGGAGTATGTCTGAGAGCAGAGCTCTCAAAATAAACATGCCCCTGCAAAGTAGAAGAGCAGAAAATAAATGAGCGACACCGCTCACAGGTGTCCGCATATCCCCACTCCCCACCAACAGTCCCCATGTGTTCAACAGCAACAGTACATATAAATAAAATGAAGAAACACTTTTATTTATTTGTTTTAAAACCCTGAGTACAGCTAACCATAGGTGCGCGGGTTTACCCATCGCCTAGCTATGGTTAAAGCAGCTGAAAAGGCTGAAGAGGATAACAAGGAAGATATATGCAAATGAAGCAGCACAGCAATAGTGTAGTGGTTAGAGCAACCACCTAATGAACAGGTATTCCCAGTACAAGTTCCACTGCAACACATATCATTTTCCATGAGAAATCTGTATATGAAAATATTTTTACATCTTTTTGCCGTATAACCTACATAATAACATATAAATGTGAACTGGAGTACTGCATTAAATGCACATGGAAAGTGTCAGTGTCATAATGAATAAGGCACTAGTAAGCAGGTTTAAGCACAAATAAGCAGTAGTAAGCAGATATAACCACATGTAAGAGTGTTTAAGTGCATTTGCGTGGGGGTAAGCATTGCCTACACAGATTAAGCAAAGTAGAAGCTAACTGAATGTAAGAAACTGTAATTGGAGGTTAGCAGTGCTTACCATTGTGCAAACCCGCTTACAGCTGCTCAAAAGTGCCTTAATCACACTGCATCCAACGGCTTTTGTTCTGCCTAGCAACAAAATAAACAGCCTCTGCTAGGATTAAACCCAGGACCCTACACACATAGCCAAAGT
>NC_056733.1:318534903-318557403 GCF_019279795.1 Protopterus annectens
TTGCTCCATACACAGACATTGGAACACACACACACACACACAGACATTGGAACACACACACAAAACTTCCAGAACTGCCTGAGTGGAGATGGAACTCTACCACAATTCTAAATCACACTGCAGCAGTACGCAGTTACAAGAAGCGCTACAGAGATTACTGAGCTACAACCTTCCCAGAGGTGTAATTCTAAGTGGGTGATACCAGCAGCCTTGCCAAAGTTGAGTATATGAATTCTAAGGAGTGTGAGTACCCTAAAAAGCATTGCTCTCTACTCAGTCAAAGACAGATGGAGACACACAGACTCACACATACAGTTACCAAGTCTGGGACTGGAACATATACCTAACTACATTAGAACACTACAGTAGTGTGCAGTTACAGAGCATGCTACAGAGGTTACTGGGCTATGTCCTTCCCAGAGGTGTATGTCTAGGTGAGTGACATCAGCAGTCTTGCGAAAGATGAGTATAGGATTTGTACAGAGTGTGAGCAGCCTAACAAGCATTGCTCTCTACCCAGTCACACACACACATTCACACACACAGTTGTCAGGTCTGGTATTAGAACAGCTCTCCCGAAGGTGTATTACACATTGGATGACCTCAGCAGGCACACACGGGATCATATGTCACAGGTACGTGTATACAGCTGCTAGATGACTACTTCCTTGTACAGTCATGTTGCGCAGCTGGCCCATGCACCACATAGTCTGTCATGCTGACAGATACTGGTGGCTAGTATCTGCAGTGACTGACATCTGCACCTCATGTGTTTAGGGGGCCCTTTGGCTGTGTGCTAGGTGGGACAGGCCTGGATTGCTCCTTGTCATGGCCACCCTCTTCCACACATCTATGTCCATCTACCTTTGGCTTATTATAGTGTGTTGTCCTTACATATGTGTCTGTATTCCTATCAACTGTATGTGAAAGGCAGGAGTGGTGCATACTGACATGTGTCTGCACTAAGTACTGCAACTGCCAGATATGACTAGTCCACTGGTGTTTGCAGACATTGCCTTCATGTATTTAAGTGTGTGAGCATGCTCAGTATGACCTTTCAGTATTTTGTTGACTTGACATTGCCTTAATTCCTCTAAGTGTATGAGCATGCCCAGTATGGCCATCTATATTGCATGTGTGGATCAAGTCCAGGTAGTATGTACTGCAGTGCTGACCTTTGTGTTGTATACCGACAGGTAGCATGCTGTGTCTGCAGGGTATCCATCGGTCATTCTGCATTGACTGTTGCTACATTTTTGCGTAGTGGGGGGGGGCACCGGACTGTTTCTACATTTCTACACAGGAGTGGGGGGGCACACCTGGCTGTTACTATAAGTGTATGTAGGATGGGGGGGAACACCTGACACTTGTACACATTTGCTAGGACTGTACTAGTATGTCAGGTACTCCATTTCCGTCTGTAGTCTTACCTATCATGCTGGCTAGAGGCATACCAGTGTACTACAGATCTTAGCTTTAATTACCTACATATGAGTTTCTGACTTCCTAGTCTTCACAAATTATATCCAACTGCCTGGCCTGCTGTACTCTGTCTGTGTAGGCCTGGGGGACAGGTTACACACAAAGCTCATTCAGAGGCCATAGTACAGCATGTGTTTGTGTTTGTCTACACCTGTCCTGCTGGCTGCACTTGTTGTTGGGTATGTGCATCTTCCTGACTGGCATATGCGGGTCTTATGGACGCACATGTATCACAGCCCATTTCCTGCAGTGGGTTTTGTCACCCTGGGTAGTAATGGCTGCTATGGTGACTTCAGTATGTGTTACAGATGTCATGGTGCCACTATGGGTGTCTACTGTCTGCTGCCATAACATTTGGCCACCCAATTCCCTTGCATGCTCACATCCATACCATAGCTACAGGTAACAACACATTCTACTCCATATGGCAATTGGTAGGTTGATTGACTTACCTGAGGGTGTGCCAGACATGAGGATGGTGCTGGAGGGCTGCCTTTGTCGGATGCAGATATACATGGTTAAGCACAGGAAGTGTCATGTTTGGCATCCCTTTTACTGTCTGTGTGAGTCAGAGAGAGGTGTCAGTCCCTGGGTCCCTACTGTGTCAGTGCATATGCTATGTGTTGCCTCTTTGCCATGGCCAGGGCATACTGGGCACATCTCCTTCTGCCTACTGGGGCAGGCTCAGGTTGCTCCTCCTCTGAGTCACTCTGTGCCTGTACAAGCCTTGGCATTGGTGGGGGGCTGTGTGGCCCTGCCGCATGCTGTTCCTGCTGCAGCCGTTTCCGCAGGATCATATTATGTAGCATAGCACATACCATAACAATATGGGTACATGTAGCTGGTGAATACTGCAAGTCTCCACTGGATGTGTCCAAACACCAGAACCACGACCTGAGCATCCCAAACACATGCTCTATTATATGTCTGGCCTGTGCGTGTGCCTCATTATGGCTTTATTGTTCAGGTGTGTGTACATTTCTGATGGGTGTCATCAGCCACGGCTCCAGTGGGTACCCAGAATCTCCCAGTAGGTGACCATAGGGGATGTCCACATTAGCAAATCTGTGTTACAGCTGCATCAGATGCCATATGTGTGAATTGTCTTAGCTTCCAGGGCAGCCAGTACACACATTCATTATAATGCCCTGGGCATCACATACAACCTGGCAGTTGATAGAGGGGATGTCCCTGCGGTTGATGTAGATACTACCCTGTTCACCGGGTGGTGCTTTGATGCATATGTGCATGCAGTCTACAGCACCCACTACCCCAGGGTATTCTGCTATTTGGTGGAAGAGATGCATATTGCTGGTCAACACCTCACGTGCGTTGAGGAAATATATGTGCTCACTGGCATGTGCTGCCATGGCATCCAGGAACTGGTGGAATACTCTGGATGCTGATGCTTGTGAGAGCCTCATAATATCCCCCTTGCTATCCACTGAGATGGGTTCTCCTCGGCCAGTTTGGTTTGTCAGGTGTGGCCGGCACAGCTCAACAATTTGCTGTAGGAGGTCTCTGTCCACCCTATAGTGCTCCACTATCTCCAGCTCATGTAGCCCCTGGTAGGTTACCCTGGGTCTGTATACTCTTCTCCGTCTCCTCACTGTGGGTTGTTCGGCAGCATTCACATCCTCACCACCCTCAGCCACTTGCACATGTTGTTCTGTGTTGCCTGCTGCAGCTCTTCTCATTTTGTAGGTTTGTTTGTTAAAATTTACCCGCTTGTATTCACCGGTGGTGTAGAGTGTGGAAAAACTAAAGGGGAAGGTGTTTACTAAGTTTATAGTAGTGTTCTAGCCTGGGCTGGTCTGCTGTCTGTGTAATTGGCTGATTCTGATACATTTCACCTGCCAGCTAAGCTAGTTCTCTTTAATTACCTTCCTACTGCTGTTTTCCCTTCCCATTGTTTCCCTGTTTAAGCCCGTGTGCAAGCCATGCTAACAGAGTGCTCAAATGTGCCATGAGCTGCTATTTCCTGGTTTAACTTCCTTTTTCTTCCTGTAAAACCCGGTGCACGGCGCGCACACCCGCTTACACTTTGTAAAGTGTGCTAGGCAGGTTTAGACACACCCCTTGCTTAGCTGTGCTAAGCTAGGAGCAATCCTGAGCCACAGGGCTCCAATCCGCTTACAGTATGCCTGACACCCCCCCATATGATGTCACCTATATCCTAGTCTTGGTGTCTATATTATCTTATCAAAGTTTCAGAATATCGAATCTGATATGGTCAACACCATATCATCGAATTCTGAAGCATCAAAAGATAAAAAAATGCCTAAAAACAAAAATAGATAAAAACTTACCTTTGCAAGAAGGGGGGCAAGCCCCATTGCACCCCCATGTGGGGGCCTGCATCCACCACACACCCCCTACTTAAATATACAAATTCCGAGACCGCACTACATTGAACTAAATGGAAATCTCCCCTAACGGAGATTTCCATTTAAACGTTCTATGTTTTTTGCTTTCGCTAATCTGGTGCCGACAATATCAGCTTTGACATTGTCGGCCTTTGACAACATGAAGTAGGCCCTAGTCTTGCACCCAACTATTAATACTCTTAACACTCTTGGGACCTGCCTCATACCCTGGGGAAATCTGGGAATCACTATCCTTCCCCTCATTTGCATAGGATCGCCTGCTAATGCATAGTTACATGTCCCACACTGAGCTAGGTTGTCTTCTGCCTGCCATTCACTTGCATGGCAGAATACTGCTTTTAGTTATAATGCTTATTTTAGGTTTGTTTTATTATTTTTCCCCTGATCCCGTTTGCGTGCCGCTGCCCTATGCTTAAACAGGTATGATCGGTGAAAAAAAATGAAAAGTTTTTTTTTTTTTTTGCATATTTTGCAATACCAATAGTCTTCTACTTGGCCATTGGCATGCTTCATCAATGATATGCAGCCTTTATTTGGAGCTGTCATAGCTCCATTTTGCAGTTTGCAGAAATGTACTCGGTTACTAACCAAGTATATTCTGCAGATTGCACTAGTCTTGCACGGGCTATTGCAAGCTTCCTGGATTGCAAAATCACCTCATTTGCATGTATTTCTCCTGCAAATGAGATGATTTGCATACCAGGGCTTAGTCCGTGCAGGATTAGTGCTGGCGCTCTCGTGCACGCCCCTGCCGGCTGTTCCTGGATCGCACAGCAGACATATTGCCTGCGTGATCTCCTGCACTTATCTTGCACTCCGTGCAAGCTTTTGAGAATCCAGGGGTTTGTATTAACCTGTATCCTCAGCTTCCTTTTAGGTTCAGTAAATTTGTTGGAATGGGTGCTTTTTATACCCTTCACTGACACTGAATCATTTAGTCATATCAGTTGCCTGATTCTTGGGACATTTGGGGTCCCCCTATTTAATCTAATAATTTAAAGTCACTGTAATCCAATGTTTTTTTTTCTGTGCATCGATGTAAGAATCCGGCCGAGGCATGATGTTTAGCTCCATTCCTCATTTCCTTTCATTTTAGGAGACTTCCTAGCAAGTTTTGTAGACAGATGGCAGCAACTAAAACTAGAAGCTCAGGGTATTTTTTTCTGACACAGAAGCAGTGTATACTCAAGAAGGAAGTTCACATGTTATAAGGAGAATTCAACCATCTTCAGTAGAAGTACCTTTGTCTTATCCAACTGCAGCCAAAAACAAAAACAGGAAGAGGACCAGGAAAGATGTACATAACTCTACAGATACTTCAGCAGCAGCACCAGAAGTTATTCAAGAGCTGTAAGGTAATAAAGATGTTGCTGTGATGGCTTTATCCTTGCCAGTAAGCCATGATGCCTATCAGAATTCTAGATTCATTGCCAAAGAAGGGTAGGTCTAGGATGCTTGATATAGTTTTAGAAAGTATCTTTAGTTCCATGCTGCCCACATCTGCCTGTGGCACCCAGAGAATTCAACACCTTAGTTCTAGTCAGGGACTTGCCAGAATGCCTTCACAAACCTTGAGCCCACCTAGTAGCTCAGTTTCTAGGCCCCCATCCATTGGGCAGTTCTACTAGGTCCACGTTTATGGTGGATCTCAGCATTTGCACGTTCCTTTGCATAACAAAGAGAAAGACATTCAGGAGGATTTCTTAGATGTCTTTGACCTAACTGATATGGAAGACATCCAGATAATTCTCAAGGCTAAAAACTCTGGGTGCAAAGACATTATTGCAGTCCTATCTGCTCTTGACAAGAATGCTTATTCCATGTCGGTAGGTAGGAACTGGGAAAACTGGGTTTTGGGCTTTATGGTATATACAGACATTCTTATCAAGAAAGAACTGAATCAAACCCTCCCACATTTAGTCTATTTTATCTCTCCATCAGGGATACCCACCACATGTAGGAAGGGGTACTGTGGTCATGGTATGACGAATGGTTCAGGAAATTAAAAGCATCTGACAAATCCCGTAGGTAAAATCCATGACACTCAGATATCAGTCTGAGCATATGCTAGATAAACCTAATTTCCCTGAGCAGTGACACTTCAAAGGAAAACCAACTAAAAGTGACATTTTCTTGGGCATTCAACAATGGAGAAAGTTTGTGGAATACTTGTAGTTTCTCATATCTATGCTCCTTTTACAGGAAGGGATATCCTGCAGATAGATGCTGGTCAAAATCAGGTCAACCCACCCCAAACCTCAAGAACCCCTTGTGTGAAAAAGGTCCCAGTCTAAGGCAAGGTAACTTAGGTAAGGGTAGGCACCTTTTTTGTGGTCAAAGAGGTAATATTTCACAAGGTCAGCTACATTATCAAACCATCCCAGTTTTTAATCAGATTAGTTAAACTTGCTAATCTCCTTTCAGACTATCATGACAAGAATGCAGGCTCCTTCCCGGTCAAAGGTTTTTCCTCTGGTTTTGCTATTGGATCTTCTGTACATTTGAACTCTGTATTAGTTAGGAACCTTTCATTATTCAAAGGCAATAAATATCAGGCACAGAAGCTAATTAAAAAGGAGGTTTTAAAGGGTAGAATTATTGGTCCCTTCTCTTATCCTCCATGGCCTAATTATAAGATATCACCCATAGGATTAGTCCTGATGAAGAAAGAAAGGGAATTAAATATAATTCCTCATAACTATCACCTAACTCCAGATTCTGTTATTCACCTATTGATCAAGCTGCACAAGCCATTAAATAATTCTCCAACCCATGTCTGTACAAGTCAGACATTCAGTCTGCTTTCTTCCGTCTTCCCATCTCAGAGGATTATTGGCCATTATAAGGCTTTCAATTGGATGAGAATTTATTTTCTGACACAACCATGCCTATGCGTTGGTCCCTGGCTTGTGCAGTTTTTGAGACTGCTCTGGAATTGTGTTGGCAAAAAGCAGACTCCAAAGCAAGTTGTCATCCATTACCTGGATGATTCCTTGATAATATCAGAAGACAGAGCAGGGGCGCAGGAGTGCATGACAATCTTTATTCAAATTTGCTGAAAGTTGTGAATTCCCTTGGCTGAAGAGAAGCTGGAAGGCCCCACTCAAGTAATCACATTTTTGGGGATCCTTATTAATGTTCTTCTTCCCATATGAATTTTTCAAGCCACCATGTTCTAGGGAAAGATAATGACATTGATGACAGCTTATCCCTTTTTCAGGATTCTAGGTTTCATCTGTTGTCTCCAGATATGGCTCCACATGCACACCTATTCTGGCAGAAGTCTCGCTCATTGGTAAAGAGTAGCCATGTTGCTTTTGTTGAAATCATGGATTCAGAATACAAAAAAGGCTTAAGTCTTGTCCTTAAATACTTTCAGGATTTTTTACCATAATTTACCACAGCCTCTCTGGAACTGCGATCTTCCTTTAGTTTTGCAGTCTATAGCACATAGATGCTTGATGAATGATGCTTACAAAATATTATACAAACATCTGGTATCCTTAAACTTATTGGTTAGGTTAATGGGGATTCCCAAATTCTCAATCCACTGGATTGCAGGTCATTTGATAAGAGTTAAAAGAATACCAGAGGTGCTGCCCAGGATACCAAGAAACCTATTAGTCTCTACCTTATAGACCATGTTATCAAGGGCCTTTATTACTAGCTGATGATTTTTTTCATTTGTTCTGTGGGCCACCTTATTTGCTTGGTTATATGCAAATGCCTTTAGAGCCAGTAGGTTGCTTTACCCCTTGTCTTGTGAAGACGTGTTTATTGGTAAGGATCAGTTTTAATATTTTTTAGAGAAGTCTAAAACAGATCAGTCCATCAAGAGTTACCAAATTCAGCTAGATGAGGCTGTCTTACGTCATTTGTCCAAGACACTGGGCCTCTTCTTTGTGCTGCTTGGCACTCTACACTCCCACTTCAGGCCTCATTTTCCTGCATAAATCTGACCAGCTAGTTACCTTAACGGTGAGGAATACAACCTTGATAAAGCATTGGAATGTTTAGACATTACCACTTTTGGCTATTGCCTTCACTCATTCCACATAGGTCTGCTCATATCTGGTGATAAAAGGGCATTAAACAAATGTTATAAAGAAGAAAGGGAGGTGGTTATTTGATACCTATCTTTCCCACATCATATTATAACCTTCTCAATTATTCTCAAAGGAAATAAGGTGCTTTGTATTTTTGTGTCACTGTTTTGTACAAAGAACAAGTTGACAAGTTGTGGCCAAACTGGCAAGTCTCACTGGCTTCTTAGATCAGACCTACTTGGTAATACACTGACTTGGTTTCCTAGGCTTGTCTTGGTTCAACCTTTGGGCCATCTGGTGTCAGTTAATAGTCATATTTGAGTTACCATCTGCTGTGATCATTCATCTTGTGGGCAATGACTTAACCAGGGTTCCAAAGAATATCCTGGTGGCTAGAATTTTGTCTAACCTGCACAGGTTTCATATTTTCCATCCAAAAGTTTTATTTTTGTCTGCTACCCTTCCCAGGTTTGTTTAGGTTGTCACTATAGGAAGTTCAGCAGTGGAAATCTCCATGTGTTGTGCTAACCACACCTAACAAACACAGACAAAGACCATTATGATGCTGATGGTATTCACTTGAATGAGTGAGCCTAGATTTATTCAAACTACAGTTGACCATGTTTGTTTTTATTTAGCAAGTTTTATTCAGTTTTGGTCAGTCGGGGCTCACACGGTTTTGTGTGCTACATTAACTTAAAGATCTTTTTGTGTGGGGTATGGCTGCCTTGGGCTTGCCTGTAGGCAGTCACCTATCAGCTTAAACCCTTAAGTCCTCCCATTATTCTTCAGTTCAGTTGGATTGGCAGGTCAGAGTGCTGAAGAGGCTTGGTCCAAGGCAACACATGGATGAGCTGAGAGCTAAGATCTGAATTAATGGTTATTATGACATGTCCAAGGTGGTTTGGGGTTATGTACTCAGGTTTTATCTGTTAGTCAGAATGGGCCTGGTAAAGCCAACCAGCAGGTGTGGTTACACCATTTTTATATCTCCTAAATATTCAAGTTTATATTGAATATTGTGCACTGCTACTCTTTGGTTGTTTTACTTAGGCGTAAAATGATTGCCAAGGCAACACTGGTGCCTTTTTTGACTCTGGCCTACAGGACAACAAATTGTTGTGATCAGAAACCTGATAAAAATCCTCTGTGTAGCTATAGCCTTGCACACGACTGACCTTAACAATTCATTCTGTAGCTTTCCATTTGGCTATAAGCTGAACTGCTCTGAGTAACTTCACAAGAATCTGTTTGTTTCTTATAACACCATTACATTATCTGATGTTTATAATTATGATTTTCTTTACTGAGTAAGGTTATGAATAATTCTTTAATAAATAATACATCACTGGTGTTTAAACAAAAGTTTTTTTTTCCAATAACTGTGTGAAGACTAGAATTCTAAGAGGTATGGAGTGTTAATGTATTTACTGGAACTTTTTCAAGTTCCGCCTAGAAATTGCTATGCCTATGTTACAAGAAATTTGGAAAAATATTGTTGTTTATTAGAAGTTAAAGTATTTGGAACAAATGCACATGAAGTCTATGATAAATATATGGCTAAATGGAACAGCTGGCAAATTAAAACAAAATATTACATAATCAGGAAAAAAACAATCTCATTAAATGCTTAACTGGTTGCCATGATAACAGATCTTAGATATTTGTTAAATCTGCTAAGTGAAATTGAAACATTATTATGTTATTTCATAATCAAATAAAGCAGACATAAGGCTGCATACTTCAGGAACCAGATACATTTCTATAGTATGTATATCAAGTAGAATCATTGTTCATTATTATATCTTTTCACTTTATTGTACTATGTAATTAGATACTTTCTTTCTGCTCCATAATGTAAACAGCTGTTTAGTTCTAAAATCTTACCATGTATACAGTTTTGTATAAAATACCCAGCTGTCTGTGATGTACATGTCAACAAACTGTATTCTGTATTTGCCTGACAACTTTTATTTTGGCTGAAATGGGTCCATGGATCTGATTAATAAATCTAAATAAATATATGACAAATAAGACAAATACAGAAGTTAAGATTAGAGATCATATAAATGTTTATCTGCCACAGCAAAGATATTTCAGTGTGAACAATTCAATAAAAACTACAGAAAATGAATGACAAAATATGTAAAAGTATGAAAATAACTTCTGAGGGAATGATTTATCTAACAGATTGTGAAACAGAAGGCACTATGAACAAGTAGGCATACTTTCATGTTTGTTACCATTGATGACAAACTGACATCAGGAGTGCAAACACATCTTCTTCATGTCTATGATGGACTGAGGTCAACAGTAAGTAAAGTAATTCCCAACTAAGCTACCCCCCACATAACCCTAAGCTAACTCCCTATTAATATAGCCCACCATATAGGCATCCGAGGAACTAGGAGACAAAGCTGGGTAGGGTTGCATGGCTAGGCTTGGAAAGACCCTAGTGGTCATTAGCAGAGTACAAATCTACAAATTTATGAAAAATGGAAGGCTGCACATAACAAGATTCACCTCATGAGAGAGTGAGATTTTCCTTCAGGTCCTATGCGCATATAACATGAAGACTGTGGAGAATAATTAGGCCTACAGGGATCAGGTGTGGATGGAAATGCTGCAGTGAATAATCCGGTGCATGAACAGAACTGTACCATTCTGCAGGTTTGTCACAGGCTCATGTCATGAGCCTCTGTGTGAAGAACAAAGCACAAGACATAGCTACAGGCAGGTCAGGCACTGGGGCAACTCCCACAATACATTACCAGTTGAGAGAGACTGAGCAGCTCCTTATAACTCTTAGTGGAGACACTGACAGGATATTAATTCCAGATGGTGGATTGGATGTTAGAGTGAGGCTAGTCAGGACTACCCAGGTGTCTGTTGGTCCTCCACTAGTGAGGCATGGCAAATAGGAGTCATACTGGCTATTGGTAGCACATTAAAATGGTGTACTCAGATATGACTATCTGTATTAATTTAACCTAGAAACATCAGGGTTGCAACTGCAAACACCTGCAGCACAGGTTACAACTGTCCATTTATCTGTTGGACCTGTACTAGGTGAGTTTTGTGACATTCAGTTGCAAGCAGCCATTGGCCAGCACATTTATGCAGTGTATTCACATGTAATGTACTGTATTTCTGACACTCAGGGACACTGGGACTGTAGCAGATTATGACCTGTGCAAGCAAATCTGTATGCATTTATGTATGTATGTATGTGCTCATAGGCAATGTATATTCCTGGCATGTATATGTCTCTCTGATACAGAGCTCTGGTGGTGGTGGGAGGTCACATATATACTGGCTTAGACACTGGTATGTTATCTGTATGGTGCTCTATTTTGACAGAATTCAGTAGTGTGAATCTGCATGTATCTGAGTCAGCACATCTGCAGGGGTTGACATTGATTGCACTGTGCATATACCACTGGCTGATGATACAGCGGTACTATCATCAATACTATCAGTGGAGAAAAACATTCCCTCTCCCAACAGCTGAGGGATCTGCCATGGCTAAGAATGGACTCCTATATCACTTATGTTTAGTCAGTAAAGGTTGTCCTGTCTGCAAATAGAACACATGTAGTAATAACACAGACAGTATATGAGGGTTGCGCAACCTCTGAGATGTGCTCATAAAGCATTGAAAGAGATGCATTTCTGCCCTTCAGCACCTTGAAGACCAATTCTTGCATGACATGGATGTCACAGTAGGCATCAACAAATAAAAGTCCAGTACTGTGATCCATAAACAGTTGAATGGTAATTGGACCATGTCAGAGGTGCTCTATAGGCTATATGGCCTGGATGAAGATGTCCATGGCCTAAATGAATACCTCCAGTCATTGAAGTAATGGGAGCAATTGCAGCTGACATGGGAGACTTTAACGAGTCTACATCTCTGCTTTCAAATGGCAGGCATAACTAAGGTTGAGTTGTATCCTGTAGGAGCTCATAGCAGCTTTGCATAGATGTCTGGTTCTAATGTGGCCTCCAATACTTGGTTATGGCTGATCGTGTGAATGTGCCCAAATCACCTTATTTCAGAGTTGCCTCTATTTCTGGCCATGCATGATAGCATGGATGTGGAAGAAACTCATTTGGATCCCCTGTTGCCTCCGCCCATGGTAGTGAATTAGCATATGAGAACAGATGTCATTCATTCAGCTCAACTATTTGCATACCCACCAGGCATCCCACTCAGAATCATGCAGTTTGACAACAGAATACCACCAGTGGATATCCCCCAATGACATATGCCACAGGCTGAATATAGCATAGTGGCTGCCACACTCCTGCCAGTTCTAAATGGCAAGGACTGTGGCAGCATTTCTGAAATAATTAACATAACTAGTTACCAATGCACTACATCCTCACCTGGACCGCATGTCTCTAGACCTGAAACTGCAGTACACATGGTAAACCCAGCCAAGACTCCACATTGGAAGTTCAAATGCATTACCCAAGTATATAAAGCCATACACAGAACAACCATCTAATATTGCTCAGTCTTAATACAGATAGTACCATGACTCTTTCATCTATGCGTACATTGTTAACTCATGCCACTCTGCCCCACACCTGTGCAGAGTGCCTCTGGCTAAGGTAGCAATGTTAATGTCTCATGTGCACCATACCCACAAACTGCAGTGTATAGCTTGGATGTATAAAAGAGTATGCATCTCTTTTGTTTTGTGTCTGTCTTGTCATATCCCATAGTTGTGGAACAAGTGCTGTCTTTTTCTCATTGTCATGACATATTACACTGTGTCCACCCTGCAGCGATATTCTCTTCTGAATCTTCAGATAACTCCTCTTATGTTTTTTGCACTGGTATGTCAGCCAGTGCTATGGTCTCTTCCTTCTGTAACATTATTGTATCATGCCGTATGGCATGGAGCACACAAGAGACATCCAGCTTTATGTGTTCTGCTGCATACTGCAGTGCAATGCAAGATGTATCCATGCAGCAGAAGTGAGACTTCAGCAATCCAGACACATTTAACACAATGATCCTCATCTGTGCAAGTGAAGTGTTGTACACAATCTCTGCCTCAGTCTAGGGGATGTAGATGGGGCTCATTAACCATGGCTCCAAGGATTATAGAGCATCACATGTAATGCACTGCAGCAAACACCATAATGGGTGGATTGTTAACAATATTCATGCAACTGAACCCTCATGGCCTATAGGGCTGGCAGTCTCTGCACCAACCAGCCAGATAACAGTGAAAAAAAAAAAAACACAAAACACTGATGTAGACCACTTGGGCCAGATGTGTGATCTTGTGAAATAACTTGATGGTGCACATTGTATATAATATAATATCATTTGCATCACAGCAGTTGATATAGCAGAAATCCTTCACTTTTATATATGAGACACCAAGTGGAACAGGTGGGCCCTTAATTGTACTGTAGGTGCAGCCAATGGACATGAAGAAGCACAGTGAAATGGTCTATATCATAAAATATCAGCAGTGCTGTGGTTCTCTCTTCTGCTATCTATGAGACGTATGCATGCTCCTCCACATGCATAAACATCACATCTGGGAACTCTTGCATGATTCACAATACTGTGACCTATGAAACCTCCAACTGTGTCCTGAGATGGACTCTGAAAGGTTCCCACATCAAGAACGGATAGAGCCACACAAGAGTTCATGTCCACTGATATAATTATACCATGCATCCCCATTGAGCTCAAATGAGGACAGCAAAAAGCTGCCAAATGATGTCTCAGTCTAAATGGTAGCAATCAACTATGTCCTGGTCATGGACTTGATGTATGTCAACTGCTGATGGATCTCTGCAATGCTGAGGGTTGCAGCATGCAACATTGTGGACAGTGTTTTATAAAACGGCCATTAACTCATAGTGACAGCCTAAAGTAGATGAGACTGTTAGCATTAGCGTAAATGATAAAGCTGTTCATCCACAAACATTGATGTTATACAGAAAAGCAGATTGCCACAGATTAACTGGCAAATTTTATGTCTCTAGATCATGTTGCCTTGTTTGATTTCATCCTTTATACATGTATAAGCTCTTAATACTATGCTTATCTTCAGCATCATCGGCATGTCATTATGTGGTCATTCTTATTAGCACAATCAACCTACATGTATCTCTGAATTACCATCTCCATGTGCATCACCAGGTGCTAAGGTATTTCTTCTGTTAAAGTGTGCTATTTGTTTCTGAATCCACCTCTAAAGTTTCAAAACATAGAGAAAACTAAACTGAATTCCTCACACTATTGTGAAATAAAATGTTGCACTGAAACCCTTATGATTTGAGCAGCAAGGCCTAATGGGTATTTATTCAACTAATAGCAGCTAGATTATTAAATAAACTGCCACATTCTTTACCTTCCTCCCTTTTATGACATCATTGGTTGTTAGGAGTGAATACCCTCACCCCCGCACACACACACATTCACTTTTTCACTCACACTAATTTATTTCAGACTGGCAAAATATTTTTAAGCAATACACATTTGAAATGTATTGGGCTGGCCTGGGACTTTCCATTTATTAGCATATGTATCTAGATAATTAGGGAAAAAGTATTTTGTTTCACTCAAACTATACCACCGACTGGCATAAATTAGAACCCAGTGTCTGAAGCATTGTCAAATGGCATTTGTCATCTTAAAACATGAAAGACATGCCAGAACCAAGTACTGCAAATCAATAGTTGGTCACAGAACTGTCTTTAGAGTTATATTTGCATACAGTATACTGTCCTAGTATTTGTACAATTATTATTGCATGTTTTCTCTTTTGAATTTTTAATAAGCTTATTTTATTTATTTTAAAAGATCTTATGTTTCTTATTGAGTGCCTGGCTGAATGTTTTTTCCTTCTGAGTGTGAAACTGATCTGTAGCTATCCTGCTGACTTAAAAGAGTTTTGAACCACTTGATTTTTACAAGTTAGACTGATGGTTACTTTTACTATGAGAATGAAGCAGCTGCATATACAGTGCTGTGCTTTTTATGATGTTACTGAACCCTTATTTTTTATAACTGTCTTGTATATTCACATTCTCTGCATCCAGTTAATAAATCATAAAGAAACTACTAGGGTATATTGCTTTCTTAATAGAGCACCTTAAAATCTCCATGCTCAATAGGTTAACAGCTGCGGAATCAGAGAAATCAAGAAATAAGAAAATGGGGCTTTTTTGGCCACTTTGTCTGCATTTTTTTACTTTTACCTGCAAAGGTGCTCTTACAGAACAATTTGAAGGGTCCTTCCTTTTGCAATCTCATGACTGTTTCATTATAGCTGAATGAGTAAGTAAGATGGAACCCCCCCCCCCACACACACACACACATGAAAGCCTGAATATCTATCTATCTATCTATCTATCTATCTATCTATCTATCTATCTATCTATCTATCTATCTATCTATCCATCTATCTATCTATCTATCTGTCTGTCTATCAGTACTTACTAAGCCATTGTTTTGAGAAGAACTTAAGAAGTCTTGCCTTCCCATCTCAAGGTATTTTTTTTTTTATTTCTTATATTTTGTTTACAAATAACCCACAGACTGGCAGAGCAATGACAGGTTGGGAAATTCACATCTCACTCTTATTCATGAGGGAGATAGGTGCTAAACTGGAGATGGATTTGCAGTTATCCATCCATTCATCCTAATTACAATTTTATAGTTTAAGAGAAGTACTTTCTCGATCTAATTTCTCCATGTCTTTTTCTAATACCATGACAGGAATGGACCCATTCTGTAAGTCAGGATATAATTAAAGTTCATTAAATTAGTATTGTTTCAGTCTCTGATGTTAGCCAAAAATGCACTTTACAGTACCTACAATGTGCCCAGAAATGACTCCTTCAGCAATTTATATGGTTTTACATGTATTAGTAGCATATCTAAGTATGACCATTAATTCTTTTTTATTAGCTCCGACTACTATTAGAACTGTCTGTGTATTGTTTTTACATTGCTCTTGTTTCTCTGTGCAAATCCTGAAATGACTTTATGTCTCTGTGTCCATAAGACACGTTGATCACTAGGTGAAGCAATTTCAATAATCAATGTTACTATTCGTCTTTTTTCATGGACTATTACATCTGGTTTTCTCGCATCTATTTTTGAACTGTTGTTAACAGGTGATTCCTTGTGATATACACTTTATCATTCTCTGTAATGCTTTGTGGTCCATGTTTCCAATGCTTCTCAGTTTCTTCTATATTGTAGTGTTTGCACAATCCTCAGTGCAACAGTTTTGTCACATTATTATGCCTTTCAATGTACATGCCTTCTGCCATGAGTGTATCATACCCAGCAAGAAGATGTCTGACTGTTTCCAATAATTTTTTACAGATCCTATATTTGTCTGTTTCTTTCACATGTTTAATGGCCTTTGTAAACCAATGTGTACGTAGTCCATTATCCTGGGTTGTCATTATTAACCTTTCATCTTATGGTTTCAACTTATGTCTCCTTAATCATGTCATATCCTGATCAACAAAAGATTGTTCCATAAGAGTTTTACACTAACCACTATATTTATGTTTTTTCTGCATTTCTTTCCTTCTTATCTGATCATTCTCCTAATATTCTTTTTTTGTTTTTGGCCTGTTCAGTTGCTGTCTGATTTTTATCTATTTCTGGTTTTATTTCCATTTCCCCTTGACAATGGAATGCTAATGCTAAACTAACTAGAATGGCCACCTCATGTTTTAAAACTTTCACTATGTTTGGATTTGATGAATACAGCAGATATGTATGCAGTTCTACAACTGCAGATCTATACCTCTGAACAATTTCAAGGAGCCCCATACCTTCTTCAGACTGAGGAATGTATACAGTCTTGGTATACAATGATTTTTATATATCATTTGATAAACATGAAAGATTTTTCTTGTTTTCTTGTCCAACTGATCCAGTATCTTTTAGGGCCAGTCAATCACCCCAAAACTGGAAGATAGAACAGGAAGAGCAAATTGATTAATAGTGTGACTTTATTCTTAGCTACCAAGTCTGTTTTCAATATTAGTATTATTCTTCTGAAGCATTCCTTGCAAAGTTTTATTCACATTTATTCACATTTTATTGCTGATCCCTTGTCAATTCCAAAATATTTATTGATTCCCTCCAGCTCAAAATCCTTTATATCACATTCCAGTCACAGTGGTATGTTCTCAGTACTCCAACTTTCCTGCTTTAAACATTGCCTTTCCATATTTATCAAGAAAAATGACATTCTTATATAATCTGAGAAAGTTTTAACCACTTGCAGTTGTGCTTTCAACTGCACAGCTGATGAAGTATAAAGTGTTAAGATATCCACAAAAAGTAGAAAAGAAGTCTTTAAGCAAAGTGGTTTTCTCTGAGCCAAATTATAAATATGATCTAACCTGTTAAGTAAACAGCTTAATGGGTTAAGGACAAGAGAATACAACAGCGATGACAAAGAATCACCCTGGAATATCACCCTTTGAATTTTTATCACTGGGACAATAATTTGCCTTTTGTCTTGGCTTAACTGCAAAGTGATTTGCCACTGTTCCATGATCACTGTAACGCAATTGATCAATGTAGAATATAGCTTATGCATCTTAAGCATTTCTTTATCCAGGAATGTAGGAAGCTGTCAAATGCTTTTTTACTTGTAATCAATCCATGTCATACTTAGATTCTTCCCCATTTTACAATTATTTATTATAGCTTTATTTAGCAACAAATGATCTTGGTACCCTTTTGCTCTACTATCATGACTGAGTTTTTCTGTAATTGACTATAGTCTGAATCAATTCCAGTATATTGACGTAAAGGCAAGTTATTGGTATATATATATATATATATATATATATATATATATATATATATATATATATATATATATATATATATTGAAATGGCTTGCAGATTCTCTTTTAAGGAAGTGTATACTTTTTCCTGGTTGTTAATCAAGCTGGTGTCTGTTTAGAATGGGCATATAAGTAAATCTTTCTCTGGGCTAAATTTTTGTGTAGAGATGTTAACACTTTCAGCTAGAAGTTAAGCCCTGCATCTGGGCTTGATGTTTTCCATTTAAGTGCTTTTCTTTTTTAAATTTATCTGGCCATTACTTTACCCCATTTCATATCCTATATATTTGAACTTATTACTGTTTCTTTGATTTTTTTCTCTCAATTCAGCATCTTTGCTATTTTATGCATAGTTTTCATAAATATTTATTATTTTATTTTATTTATTTTACATTTGTATACTGGGAAGGTCTGACTGGGCAGAGCTGTCCATTTTCAGTGGAGGCCCAGGGAGAAAAGCTCCAGAACAATTGCTAATGTACTATACATAAGATTGTGAAGATAGGTAATGGCTGCCAGCCTAGCCAGATAGAATTCTGTAGATAATTCTGTCATTTGTAAATATTAATGTAAGCCACAGGCTTGTTCTCTTAAATGTGAAAAGACTGCATTGGATATTAAACTGCAAAAATGTAACTACAGTGCACTCTGCTGTAAGAAAGATAAGTCAAGCATTTCATGACTGTCTTTAATATTAAAATTTGGAGCTGATATGTCTAGATAAAGGAGTTCTGCCTATTGTTTTGAGGCCAGAGTTAATGGCTAGGATTTGTATGTATAAATGTCCTTTATTTCTCTGGTTTCTGACCAGGTGTAAAGAATGTAAATGTAGTTTCTGTTAGCCAGGGAATACCAGAAAAGTGTGAAGAATGATGTCATGTGAATCAGCTTTGTGCTATCAATTTAAAGAGGAAGACTCAGAGAGCTCTGAGCATTTGTCTTGAGAACATCCAACATCACTAGCACTGTCTTGACCTATATGTAAGTTATGTAGAACTGTGTTTTCTCTTAGACATAGATAGGAAATAGGAAGATTAGACTAGTTTGTTTTCTGTGATGTCAGAACTTTTCTACGGTATTATTGTAAGTATTTCCCTGTCATTCTCTGTGATCTCTGAACTCTTGACTAGCACTGTTGATAAGAAGTATTGTCTTCTGTTTTTATAATTTATTATTAAATATTTTTAAACCTTTCAACTTTGTCTGTTTTATGTAGAGATAATTTAAGCTGTAGAGTACATTGCATATGTATAGTGATACTGTACCAAGTCACTCTATTAAGCCTTGACTGTTCAGTCACACTTACCATTTGGATAATAATATTGCACAGTAATAATTGGACACCCATTCAGAAGGGCATTTTAGTAGCTGATATTAGTGGGTGGTGGTAGCTGGTACTACCTTTTAGACTAGGCAGAAAAGGGGCATAGCTGGAGAACCTGTGCCAGCCTTCCCCAGGAGTATCTGTGTGGTTGTATATAACTCTTATCTCAAAGTGTGTGTGTGTGTGTGTGTGTGTGTGTGTGTGTGTGTGTGTGTGTGTGTGTGTCTGTGCATGCACATGTGCGTGTGTGTGTGTGTGTGTGTGTGTGTGTGTGTGTGTGTGTGTGTGTGTGTGTGTGTGTGTGTGTGTGTGTGTGTGTGTGTGTATGTGTGTGTGTGTGTCTGTGTGTCAGCTACTTGGGCAGGGACACAAAGCACTGGTTGGACAGAGAGGGTGCTGGAGGTGTTAGCTTGTCCACTAGGCTGAGATCTTGACCCTATAGCTGTGTCAGTGGAGAGTCTTATTGGGGACCTGGAAAAAAAGGGAGAAACCAGCCCCAAACTGACTGCGATCTCTGTGTCCTCTTAAGGAAAATTTTACCTTACTGTGTGTGTATTTGTTATCCTTTCCCTATATGGACGCCCCTCACTGGTGTTAGTGGTGAGGATTGGGGCTCCTTGATTGCTGGGCCAGTGCACGGGCATCACAAAGATATTTACACATTCAGTTATAAAAATATAGCAGACAATAACATATGACTGCATAAGATATTTACATAAGCATAAAAAAGAAAAGAAAGAAATTTTTCTAAAATGTGTCTTTTTCTTCTTTTTTTGGTGGTATTTCTATTCTGTTTGTTTTGTTCCCAGTTTTCTATAAAACTTTTTGGGTTCATCAATGAATTGCTTATTTTATGCTTTTCCTTTATATTTATCTGCATATCTTCTAAGTTGTTTTTCTGCCTGTGCTGATATTTTAGTTTATTTTTTGCAATGGTGTATGATAGACCATGATCTGTTCTGACACTGTCTATTGTTTTTCCATGCCTATTTTTCTAAGTATTTTTGTTGATCTGTTCCCTCGTCTGTATTCTTCTAACAGTGACACTTCTTGTCTTAATTGCTTTATAGTTTTTTTTCTATTTGATGCTTCCATAATGACATTGTATTTCTGCTCTTTATTTCCCTTATTGCTCTATTTTTTGTGGTGAGACTTTATGTTATTAATTTATATACTTAGTAATATATCCTGTTTAATGCTGTTATATTATATGAACTTGTGTTTATAGTCTTAATTACTGTGTTGATCTGTTTTATCAGACTTGTTTTGTGTTATCCTCATTCTGTAATCTATTTATTTCATCATTTTTGGTATGTCTATCCATCTCTATTAAATCAAGCAACTCTGCCCTTAGATAATTTTCTTCTAACCTGTGACCACACTAATTGGTCTCTGCTTCCTCTGGGCACTTTGCAGAAAGTTGTAGAACATCTTCCTTTGACACATTCTCTTCAGCTACATCCTGCATCATCTACTGCTCCTTCATATGAGAACTCTTTGGCCCATCACACCAATGTGTAACTCCAACTGAATATTTGCATTGATTTCTACTCATGGCTCTAGAGTATCATCATGTGGCAAGTCATCAGATGCTTCCTGTTCCACATGTTTCTCCTTAATTTTGGGACTCATTTTATCATGCTGTGACAATACCTGTACTGGATTTTCTACACTAAACCCTTTACTTCACAGAGAATCCATAATTTCAGTTTCGATTTCTTTATATTCTCCAATAACAATCCCCTTTTGTACTTCTCCCCTTTGTTTTCTTATTTTTTGTAATGTGAACTTTTCCGTATCTGTTTTGCTTTGCCTATATTTCTCTTCAAATATCTTTGGTGCCACATTTTTGTATTGATTATCTTTGCTTTCTCCTTTGCATAAATACTGCATCATATCAAACCTCGTTTTATGTCCATATTTCTTCATCTGATATGTCCTGTTCTACCCCTTTCTCCTTACTTTAAGGGCCCATTGTTCTATCATGCACTAACATTATTTGTGTTAGATTTTCTACACTAAAGCCTTCACTTCACAGATATTCCATAACTTCAATTTCTACTTAACTTCTACCTTTCTTTTCCTCTGTTACACATTTCCCACATTCTCTGTTTTCCTATTCTTTTGTATTATGAAATTTTCCATATCTGGGTGCCTTTGCCTGTATTTATCTTCAGATATCTTTGTTGTTGCTTTTTTGTGTTGATTTGTTTGGCTTTCTTTTTTGCATAGATGTTCCACCATATCAGATCTCCTTCTCTTCCCCATGTTTATGTCTCTTTTTTATACCTTTCAAGGGTTTGTTCTTTATATTTTTACACGTCCTCTGTCGCTGCTTTTTCCAGGTGGCCCAAAGTATCTTTGTCTATGTAATATTTTTTATTTATCTGTTGTATGAATGAATGCAATTTCACATTTGAAGCTTTTTCCAGAATTTTTTTCTGGTGAAAATATTATTCTTTCCTTTATTTTTTTCTCTTAATCTTTCTGAATATCTTCTGTCTGGAAATTCTGGGCTTCTTTCAAAATAGTGAGAATACATAATTTCTTTCTTATCCTCAGTAGAACATTCTGTCATCTTTATGTCTCTTTTTTTTGGAGTGTCAGTTTTTCTGTGTTTTGAGGATCACTACTTTCTTCTACTAAAAGGAAAGGGGGCTATCCTCCCCATGAGCCTGGCCTAACCCCATTGTAGGAATGTAGCTTGAGTATTCTATACCACCATTATTTCAAGTACTAGCACCAGTACAAACATCAGGACTGGGCAGCTTTTTTTTTTCTTTTTTTAATCCTGTGACTTGTACATCCAGCTGCCTTTTTTATGTTTTACCCTACCTCACTCTATGATATATGCTAGTGATGGCTTGGTGAGATTTTGTGAAAATAGGGTCTGCCACTTGAAGGTACTCATCATGACATGAGGATGGATTCAGTTCTAGCAATTCTACTCTCTTTTATATGGTTCTACTTTCAAATCTTGAAATACTGAAATACAGAATTTCAGTATCTTGAGACCAAAATGTCAAAAGCTGGCTTCGCTGTAAGATGAAAATTCCAAGTCCCAGAATATCGAACAAGTGTTGGTAGTTAGGCGGTATAGTAGTTATTTGTGTGCTGCCACTTTAAGTGTTTAGGTTGTGGAGGGAACCGATATAGCGGATATGTAGTTTGGAACAGTGAGTCATTGGTAAGGTATGTAAGTATATAGAATTTTAAGCAGAAAAGTTAATTTTCCTTTTTGTAGCATAGGTTTAGTGCCTGCAATGTGGAGTTTTAGTATATATAGTGTATTTGTTATGTGTAAACAGGGAGGAAATGTTACAGGTAGTTGTCATATGTGTTTTTTTGTTATTACCCTTTGCTTCATATAGTGCAATCTCAGAGTTGATATATTTAATTAGTG